>NW_027139430.1:20242-52149 GCF_035084215.1 Heptranchias perlo
TAGTGTGTGACGGAGGGTGGGAAGGTGTGAGTGAGTGAGTGTGTGAGGGAGGGTGGGGGAGTGTGAGTGAGTGTGTGAGGGAGGGTGAGGGAGTATGAGGAAGTGGGTGGGTGAGTGGGTGAGGGGGTGTGAGGGAGGGTGAGTTAGTGAGTGTGAGGGAGTGTGAGTGAGTGTGTGAGGGAGTATGAGGGAGTGAGAGTGCGTGAGGGAGTGTGAGGGAGGGTGATGGAGGATGGGGGAGTGTGAGTGAGTGTGAGGGAGGGTGAGGGAGTGTGAGTGAGTGCGAGGGAGGGTGAGGGAGTGAGTGAGTGAGTGTGAGGGAGGGTGAGTGAGTGTGAGGGAGAGTGAGGGAGTGTGAGGGAGGGTGAGTGAGTGTGTGAGGGAGTATGAGGGAGTGAGAGTGCGTGAGGGAGTGTGAGGGAGGGTGATGGAGGATGGGGGAGTGTGAGTGAGTGTGAGGGAGGGTGAGGGAGGGTGAGTGAGTGTGAGTGTGAGGGAGGGTGAGTGAGGGAGTGTGTGGGAGGGTGAGGGATTGTGAGTGAGTGGGTGAGGGAGTGTGAGGGAGTGGATGGGTGAGTGTGTGAGGGAGGGTGAGGGAGTGTGAGTGAGTGTGTGTGGGAGGATGAGGGAGTGGGAGTGTGTGTGAGTGAGTGAGTGTGAGGGAGGGTGCAGGAGGGTGAGTGAGTGAGTGTGTGAGGGAGTGTGAGTGAGGGAGTTTGAGTGAGGGATTGTGAGTGAGGGAGTCTGAGGGAGTGTGAGGGAGGGTGAAGGAGGGTGAGGGAGTGAGTTTGAGGGAGTGTGAGTGTGTGAGGGAGTGTGAGGGAGTGTGAGTGAGTGTGAGTGAGGGTGAGTGAGGGAGGGTGAGTGAGGGAGTGTGAGGGAGGGAGGGTGAGGGAGTGTGAGTGAGGGAGGTTGTGGGAGGGTAAGGGAGCGTGAGGGAGTATGAGTGAGTGAGGGTGAGGGAGTGAGTGTGAGGGAGGGAGTGGGTGGGTGAGTGGGTGAGGGAGTGTGAGTGAATGTGAGGGAGGGTGAGTGAGTGTGAGTGAGTGTGAGTGAGTATGAGGGAGGGGTGAGTGAGGGTGAGGGAGGGTGAGGGAGGGTGAGGGAGTGTGAGGGAGTGTGAGTGAGTGAGGGTGAGGGAGTGAGGGAGTGTGAGTGAGTGAGAGTGAGTGAGGGAGTGTGAGTGAGTGAGTGTGAGTGAGTGTGAGGGAGTGTGAGTGAGTGAGTGTGAGTGAGTGTGAGGGAGTGTGAGTGAGGGAGTGAGTGAGTGTGAGGGAGTGTGAGTGAGGGAGTGAGTGTGTGTGTGAGGGAGTGTGAGTGAGGGAGTGAGTGAGTGTGAGGGAGTGTGAGTGAGGGAGTGAGGGAGTGTGAGTGAGGGAGTGAGGGAGTGTGAGGGAGTGTGAGTGAGGGAGTGAGGGAGTGTGAGTGAGGGAGTGTGAGTGAGGGAGTGTGAGTGAGGGAGTGAGGGAGTGTGAGTGAGGGAGTGAGTGAGTGTGAGGGAGTGTGAGTGAGGGAGTGAGGGAGGGTGAGTGAGTGAGTGTGAGTGAGGGAGTGTGAGTGAGGGAGTGAGGGAGTGTGAGTGAGGGAGTGAGTGAGTGAGTGAGTGAGTGTGAGGGAGTGTGAGTGAGGGAGTGAGTGAGTGTGAGGGAGTGTGAGTGAGGGAGTGAGGGAGTGAGTGAGTGTGAGGGAGTGTGAGTGAGGGAGTGAGGGAGTGTGAGTGAGGGAGTGAGTGAGTGTGAGTGAGGGGAGTGAGTGAGGGAGTGAGTGAGTGTGAGGGAGTGTGAGGGAGTGTGAGTGAGGGAGTGAGTGAGTGAGAGAGGGAGTGTGAGGGAGTGTGAGTGAGTGAGTGAGTGTGAGGGAGTGTGAGTGAGGGAGTGAGGGAGTGTGAGGGAGTGTGAGTGAGGGAGTGTGAGTGAGGGAGTGAGTGAGTGTGAGGGAGTGTGAGGAGTGAGGAGTGTGAGGGAGTGTGAGTGAGGGAGTGTGAGGGAGTGTGAGTGAGGGAGTGTGAGTGAGGGAGTGTGAGTGAGGGAGTGTGAGTGTGAGGGAGTGAGTGAGTGTGAGGAGTGTGAGTGAGGAGTGTGAGGGAGTGTGAGTGAGGGAGTGTGAGTCAGGGAGTGTGAGTGAGGGAGTGAGTGAGTGTGAGTGAGTGTGAGGGAGTGTGAGGGAGTGTGAGTGAGGGAGTGAGAGTGAGGGAGTGAGGGAGTGAGGGAGTGTGAGTGAGTGTGAGGGAGTGTGAGTGAGGGAGTGTGAGGGAGTGTGAGTGAGGGAGTGAGAGTGAGTGTGAGGGAGTGTGAGGGAGTGTGAGTGAGGGAGTGTGTGTGAGTGAGTGAGGGAGTGTGAGGGAGTGAGTGAGTGTGAGGGAGTGTGTGTGAATGAGTGTGAGTGAGTGAGTGTGAGTGAGTGTGAGGGAGTGAGTGAGTGTGAGGGAGTGTGTGAGTGAGTGTGAGTGAGTGTGAGTGAGTGAGGAGTGAGTGAGGGAGTGTGAGGGAGTGTGAGGGAGTGTGAGTGCATGAGTGTGAGTGAGTGTGAGGGAGTGTGAGGGAGTGTGAGGGAGGTAGTGAGGGAGTGTGAGGGAGTGTGAGTGAGTGAGTGTGAGGGAGTGTGAGGGAGTGTGAGTGAGTGTGAGTGAGGGAGTGAGGGAGTGTGAGTGAGTGAGTGTGAGAGAGTGAGTGTGAGGGAGTGTGAGTGAGGGAGTGTGAGTGAGTGTGAGTGAGGAGTGTGAGGGAGTGTGAGTGAGGGAGTGTGAGGGAGTGTGAGTGAGTGTGAGTGAGGGAGTGTGAGGAGTGTGAGGGAGTGTGAGTGAGTGTGAGTGAGTGAGTGTGAGGGAGTGAGTGAGTGTGAGGGAGGGTGAGGGAGTGAGTGAGTGAGTGTGAGTGAGTGTGAGGGAGTGTGAGGGAGTGTGAGTGAGGGAGTGTGAGTGAGTGTGAGTGAGGGAGTGTGAGGGAGTGTGAGGAGTGTGAGTGAGGGAGTGTGAGGGAGTGTGAGTGAGTGTGAGTGAGGGAGTGTGAGGGAGTAGTGTGAGTGAGGGAGTGTGAGGGAGTGTGAGGGAGTGTGAGTGAGGGAGTGTGAGGGAGTGTGAGTGAGTGTGAGTGAGTGGAGTGTGAGGGAGTGTGAGTGAGTGTGAGTGAGTGAGTGTGAGGGAGAGTGAGGGAGTGTGAGGGAGTGTGAGTGAGTGTGAGTGAGGGAGTGTGAGGGAGTGTGAGGGAGTGTGAGTGAGGGAGTGTGAGGGAGTGTGAGGGAGTGTGAGTGAGGGAGTGTGAGGGAGTGTGAGTGAGTGTGAGTGAGGGAGTGTGAGGGAGTGTGAGGGAGTGTGAGTGAGGGAGTGTGAGGGAGTGTGAGGGAGTGTGAGTGTGAGTGAGTGTGAGGGAGTGTGAGGGAGTGTGAGTGAGTGTGAGTGAGGGAGTGTGAGGGAGTGTGAGTGAGTGAGTGTGAGGGAGAGTGAGGGAGTGTGAGGGAGTGTGAGTGAGTGTGAGTGAGGGAGTGTGAGGGAGTGTGAGTGAGTGTGAGTGAGTGTGAGTGAGGGAGTGTGAGGGAGTGTGAGTGAGGGAGTGTGAGTGAGTGTGAGTGAGTGAGTGTGAGGGAGTGTGAGTGAGGGAGTGTGAGTGAGTGTGAGTGAGGGAGTGTGAGGGAGTGAGGTGTGAGTGAGTGTGAGTGAGGGAGTGTGAGGGAGTGTGAGTGAGTGTGAGGGAGTGTGAGGGAGTCAGTCCCAGTCCTGCACCCAGTGACTCTCTCTGTTTTTTCTGGAGATGCACCTTGTTTTCTGGAATGTTCGATATCTCAACTCAGAAGAAGCCACAAAATCCCCGGAGGGTCTCGCTGTGATCGCCATCTTCTTCAAGGTAATAACACCCCCCCTTATAGGGGGGTCCGTGACGGAGAGACTCCCTCACAGGGGGGTCCGTGACGGAGAGACTCCCTCACAGGGGGATCCCTGACGGAGAGACTCCCTCACAGGGGGGTCCTTGACGGAGAGACTCCCTCACAGGGGGGTCCCTGACGGAGAGACTCCCTCACAGGGGGATCCCTGACGGAGAGACTCCCTCACAGGGGGGTCCTTGACGGAGAGACTCCCTCACAGGGGGGTCCCTGACGGAGAGACTCCCTCACAGGGGGGTCCCTGACGGAGAGACTCCCTCACAGCGGGGTCCCTGACGGAGAGACTCCCTCACAGGGGGGTCCCTGACGGAGAGACTCCCTCACAGGGGGGTCCGTGACGGAGAGACTCCCTCACAGGGGGATCCCTGACGGAGAGACTCCCTCACAGGGGGATCCCTGACGGAGAGACTCCCTCACAGGGGGGTCCTTGACGGAGAGACTCCCTCACAGGGGGATCCCTGACGGAGAGACTCCCTCACAGGGGGGTCCCTGACGGAGAGACTCCCTCACAGGGGGGTCCTTGACGGAGAGACTCCCTCACAGGGGGATCCCTGACGGAGAGACTCCCTCACAGGGGGGTCCCTGACGGAGAGACTCCCTCACAGGGGGGTCCCTGACGGAGAGACTCCCTCACAGGGGGGTCCCTGACGGAGAGACTCCCTCACAGGGGGGTCCCTGACGGAGAGACTCCCTCACAGCGGGGTCCCTGACGGAGAGACTCCCTCACAGGGGGGTCCCTGACGAAGAGACTCCCTCACAGGGGGGTCCGTGACGAAGAGACTCCCTCACAGGGGGGTCCCTGACGGAGAGACTCCCTCACAGCGGGGTCCCTGACGGAGAGACTCCCTCACAGGGGGGTCCCTGACGAAGAGACTCCCTCACAGGGGGGTCCCTGACGGAGAGACTGTCTCACAGGGGGGTCCCTGACGGAGAGACTCCCTCACAGGGGGGTCCCTGACAGAGAGACTCCCTCACAGGGGGGTCCCTGATGGAGAGACTCCCTCACAGGGGGGTCCCTGACGGAGAGACTCCCTCTTTAAACGGGGTCCCTGACGGAGAGACTCCCTCTTTAAAGAGGGTCCCTGACGGAGAGACTCCCCCTTTAGAGGGGGTATTTTGAGGTTGATGGACAATCTCCTCACCGCACTCTTCTCTCTCTTGTTGAAAGGTGACTCCGAGATCAAACCACGCTTTGGAACCAGTCGTTAAATTGCTTCCACACGTCAGATACAAAGGTAGGCCAATGGGGTCACTGTATCTGACATGTCCTCTCCGATAGACCAATCCCACCTTCTCCCCATCTCCCTCACTCCCACCCTCTCCCCATCTCTCTCAATCCCACCTTCTCCCCATCTCCCTCAATCCCACCTTCTCCCCATCTCCCTCAATCCCACCTTCTCCCCATCTCTCTCAATCCCACCTTCTCCCCATCTCTCTCAATCCCACCTTCTCCCATCTCTCTCAATCCCACCTTCTCCCCATCTCCCTCAATCCCACCTTCTCCCCATCTCTCTCAATCTCACCTTCTCCCCATCTCCCTCGCTCCCACCTTCTCCCCATCTTCCTCAATCCCACCTTCTCCCCATCTCCCTCAATCCCACCTTCTCCCCATCTCCCTCAATCCCACCTTCTCCCCATCTCCCTCAATCCCACCTTCTCCCCATCTCCCTCAATCCCACCTTCTCCCCATCTCTCTCAATCCCACCTTCTCCCCATCTCTCTCAATCCCACCTTCTCCCCATCTCTCTCAATCCCACCTTCTCCCCATCTCTCTCAATCCCACCTTCTCCCCATCTCCCTCAATCCCACCCTCTCCCCATCTCCCTTAATCCCACCTTCTCCCCATCTCTCTCAATCCCACCTTCTCCCCATCTCCCTCAATCCCACCTTCTCCCCATCTCCCTCAATCCCACCTTCTCCCCATCTCCCTCAATCCCACCTTCTCCCCATCTCCCTCAATCCCACCTTCTCCCCATCTCTCTCAATCCCAACTTCTCCCCATCTCTCTCAATCCCACCTTCTCCCCATCTCTCTCAATCCCAACTTCTCCCCATCTCTCTCAATCCCACCTTCTCCCCATCTCCCTCAATCCCACCTTCTTCCCATCTCCCTCAATCCCACCTTCTCCCCATCTCCCTCAATCCCAACTTCTCCCCATCTCTCTCAATCCCACCTTCTCCCCATCTCGCTCAATCCCACCTTCTCCCCATCTCCCTCAATCCCACCTTCTCCCCATCTCCCTCAATCCCACCTTCTCCCCATCTCTCTCAATCCCAACTTCTCCCCATCTCCCTCAATCCCACCTTCTCCCCATCTCCCTCAATCCCACCTTCTCCCCATCTCCCTCAATCTCACCTTCTCCCCATCTCCCTCGCTCCCACCTTCTCCCCATCTCCCTCAATCCCACCTTCTCCCCATCTCTCTCAATCCCACCTTCTCCCCATCTCTCTCAATCCCACCTTCTCCCCATCTCTCTCAATCCCACCTTCTCCCCATCTCCCTCAATCCCACCTTCTCCCCATCTCCCTCAATCCCACCTTCTCCCCATCTCTCTCAATCCCACCTTCTCCCCGTCTCTCTCAATCCCACCTTCTCCCCATCTCTCTCAATCCCACCTTCTCCCCATCTCTCTCAATCCCACCTTCTCCCCATCTCCCTCAATCCCACCTCCTCCCCATCCCCCTCAATCCCACCTTCTCCCCATCTCCCTCACCGCCCCCCCAAGCCCGGAGAAATCTGACGCCCCCTTTTCCTTCTTCTTGTCTTGTCGCCTCTTCTACCGAAGGTCAGAAAAGGACCCTCTCCCTGAACCTGGAGAAGATCATCCCTTGGAAGCTTGCTCCTTTCTACAGATACCGCGGCTCTTTGACCACACCTCCCTGCGCAGAGAACGTCATCTGGACCGTCCTGGACCAGCCCATGCACATGAGTGTCTCCCAGGTAATATATTTCAGTCGGCAAACCCCCCACCCCAACCCCCCCTGCTCTGGCCCAGAGCTACCTGGGCATCAGGATTTGGTACCTTGTCGGGTTTGGGGGCAGATACTTGCCCCAGGCAGAGGGGTCGGAGGGGCTCCTCTCTCTCCGATTGGGGGGTGGGGGTTGGGTCAGTGGGTCGCTGACTTTTCACCCTGTGCTCAGATCTCTGTAGCTGACCACTGACCATTCAAAGGTCCTGGACTGTGCAGAAGACGATCAGACAGGCTGAGGGAACGCTGGTCTTTATATCGAGAGGACTCGAATACAAGAGGGCGGGGGGGGGGGGAGTGGAGGTTTTGCTCGGGCTGGACACAGCCCCTGGTCAGACCGCACCTGGAGCACTGCGTCCAGTTCTGGGCACCGCACCTTCGGAAGGACATGCCGGCCTTGGAGGGAGGGCAGCGCAGGTTTACCAGAACGATCCCCGGACTCTGAGGGTTCGATCACGAGGAGCGATTACACAAACTGGGGTCGTGCTCCCTGGAATCTCGACGGTCAAGGGGTTGGTTTGATCGAAGAGATTAAGGGGAATTGATGGGGTGGAGAGAGAGAGAGAAACTATCTCCCGTTGGTTTGCGGAGTCCAGGACTGGGGGACAGAGCCTGAAAATTAGGGCCAGGAGGGGGAGGTGGGACACGCAAAGGGTGGGAGGAGTTCGGAACCCTCTTCCCCCAAAGGGCAGTCGATGCTCGATTGCTAATCTTAAAGCTGAGATCGATGGGTTTTTGTCAGCCGGAGGGTGTTGAGGGGCTGAGGCAGGGAGATGGCGATCGGTCGCAGGTCAGGCCATGGTCTCATTGAACGGCTGGAACGGGCTCGAGGGGCAGAGTGGCCTCCTCCTGTCCCTAAGCGGAGGGCTCCTCTCTCTCTCTCTCTCTGACTGAGGTGGGGAGTGGGTGGAGGACTGTGGGGGGGTCAGGGTTAGGGTCATTGGGTCTGGGCCACCTCGACCTCTCACCCTCTCTGCCTTACAGTACAAAATGTTTGTCCGCAATTCAAAGTGGGACCTCAACAACTACCGACCTGTCCAGTCGATGAACGGCCGTCCAGTGGAGCTCTGCAACGGCTGACCTCCGAGCAGCCCACCAAATCCCTCCCCACCGCCCGGACCCTTCACAGCCACACTTCAGATCCAACTTACAGTGGGGGGGAACATCACCATCGTCGGATGATCAATAATAAACCAATTGAGATCCGAAACTCTCTGTGTTATGTCTTCTTTTTACAAACAAGGTACAAGAAGCTAGGGAGTGATGCTAAACCTTTATAAAACATTGGGTTGGGCCTCAACTGGAGCATTGTGTCCCAATTCTGGGCTCCGCACTTTAGGAAGGATGTCCAGGGCCTTAGAGAGGGTGCGGAGGAGATTTCCCAGAATGGGACCAGGGGACGAGGGACCTCAGTTGTGTGGAGAGACTGGGAATTGTTCTCCTCAGAGCGGAGAAAGTTAAGGGGAGATTTCCCAGAATGGGACCAGGGGATGAGGGACCTCAGTTGCGTGGAGAGACTGGGAATTGTTCTCCTCAGAGCGGAGAAAGTTAAGGGGAGATTTCCCAGAATGGGACCAGGGGATGAGGGACCTCAGTTGCGTGGAGAGACTGGGAATTGTTCTCCTCAGAGCGGAGAAAGTTAAGGGGAGATTTCCCAGAATGGGACCAGGGGATGAGGGACCTCAGTTGCGTGGAGAGACTGGGAATTGTTCTCCTCAGAGCGGAGAAAGTTAAGGGGAGATTTCCCAGAATGGGACCAGGGGATGAGGGACCTCAGTTACGTGGAGAGACTGGAGAAACTGGGAATTGTTCTCCTCAGAGCTGAGAAGGTTAAGGGGAGATTTCCCAGAATGGGACCAGGGGATGAGGGACCTCAGTTGCGTGGAGAGACTGGGAATTGTTCTCCTCAGAGCGGAGAAAGTTAAGGGGAGATTTCCCAGAATGGGACCAGGGGATGAGGGACCTCAGTTACGTGGAGAGACTGGAGAAACTGGGAATTGTTCTCCTCAGAGCAGAGAAGGTTAAGGGGAGATTTCCCAGAATGGGACCAGGGATGAATATAAAAACAGGGAGGTATTGCTGCAGTTATATAAGGTATTGGTGAGACCGCACCTGGAATACTGCATACAGTTTTGGTCTCCATACTTAAGAAAAGATATACTTGCTCTCGAGGCAGTACAAAGAAGGTTCACTCGGTTAATCCCGGGGATGAGGGGGTGGACATATGAGGAGAGGTTGAGTAGATTGGGACTCTACTCATTGGAGTTCAGAAGAATGAGAGGCGATCTTATTGAAACATATAAGATTGTGAAGGGGCTTGATCGGGTGGATGCGGTAAGGATGTTCCCAAGGATGGGTGAGACTAGAACTAGGGGGCATAATCTTAGAATAAGGGGCTGCTCTTTCAAAACTGAGATGAGGAGAAACTTCTTCACTCAGAGGGTGGTAGGTCTGTGGAATTTGCTGCCCCAGGAAGCTGTGGAAGCTCCATCATTAAATAAATTTAAAACAGAAATAGACAGTTTCTGAGAAGCAAAGGGAATTAGGGGTTATGGGGAGCGGGCAGGAAATTGGACATGAAGCTGAGTTCGGATCGGTCAATGCCCTGTGGGTGGCGGAGAGGGCCCAGGGGCTGAGTGGCCAGGTCCTGCTCCTACTTCTTGTGTTCTTTAGATTTGAGGTTAGGATCAGATCAGCCATGATCTTATTGAATGGCGGAGCAGGCTCGAGGGGCCGATTGGCCTACTCCTGCTCCTATTTCTTATGTTCTTATCAACTCAGTTGCGCGGAGAGGCAGCAGAAACTGGGAATTGTTCTCCTCAGAGCAGAGAAGGTTAAGGGGAGATTTCCCAGAATGGGACCAGGGATGAGGGACCTCAGTTGCGTAGAGAGACTGGAGAAACTGGGAATTGTTCTCCTCAGAGCAGAGAAGGTTAAGGGGAGATTTCCCAGAATGGGACCAGGGGATGAGGGACCTCAGTGATGTGGAGAGACTGGAGAAACGGGGAATTGTTCTCCTCAGAGCAGAGAAGGTTAAGGGGAGATTTAATCGAGGGGTTTGAAATCACGAGGGGTTTTGATTGAGTAAATAAGGAGAGAGTGTTTCCCAGTGGGCAGGAGGGTCGGGGACCAGAGGACACAGATTTAAGATAATTGGGGAAAGAGGGGGAGACGGGGAGAATGTTTTTTTACGCAGCGAGACGCGATGATCTGGAATTCGCTCCCTGAAAGGTGGGAACAGATTCAATAATAACTTTCAAAAGGGGGGGAATACTCGAAGGGGGAAAATTTACAGGGCGACGGGGGGGGGGAAAGAGCCGGAGGAATTAATTGGAGAGCTCTCTCACAGAGCTAGCACAGGCCCGACAGGCAGAGCGGCCTCCTCCTGTGCTGTGCGGTTCTGCAATCCTTTGATTGCTCCCTGGCTTGTTGGAACAGCTCCGCGTCTTATTTAATCTCACGACGAATGGACTCGTGCCAACACTCATACCTGGCCCGGAGTGAACACTTGGTATCCTGTTTACCTTCTCAGCGTGGAGGTGATGTGTGACAAGGAGCTTGTTCGAACCAGATCCCATCCCGCCTACGGACGAGCTCCAGTCAGGGCTTTCCGAGACACCTCACCATCTCAATTACTGGGAACTGGAGCAGAGTCAGAGACGTTAAACCGAGGGCCCCGTCTGCCCCCCTCTCTCGGGCGGGTGTAAAAGATCCCACGGCCCACTATTGGAAGAAGAGCAGGGGGGGAGGGGAGTTCTCCCCGGGGTCCTGGGCCCCCGATATTTATCCCTCGATCGACATCACTAAAAAAAAAACCAGATGATCTGGGTCATTTATCACATTGCTGTTTGTGGGATCTTGCTGTGCGCAAATCGGCTGCTGCGTTTCCCACATTACAACAGTGAGCGCACCTCAAAAAAAGTCCTTCATTGGCCGTGAAGCTTTGGGACGTCCTGAGGTGGTGAAAGGGGCCGGAGAGAAATGGGAGATCTCTCCTTATTTCTCTCTCACTTTCTCTCTCTCTCTCTATCTCTTACTTTCTCTCTCTTTCTATCTCTTCCTTTCTCTCTATTTCTCTCTATCTCTCTTTCTCTTTCTTTCTCTCTCTCTTACGTTCTCTCTTTCTCTCTCTCACTTTCTCTCTCTCTCTTTCTCTCTCCCTCTTACTTTCTCTCTCTTACTTTCTCTCTCCATCTCACTCTCTCTATCTCTTTCTCTCTCTCTCTATCTCTTTCTCTCTCCCTCTTACTTTCTCTCTCTTACTTTCTCTCTCTCTTTCTCTCTGTCACTTTCCTTATCTGTCTCTATCTCTCTTACTTTCTCTCTCTCTATCTATCTCTTTCTCTCACTATCTATTTCTCTCTCTCCCTCTCTCTAGCTCATTCCTTCTCTCTCTTTCTTTCTCTCTCTCGATCTATCTCTTCCTCTCTCTCTATCTCTTTCTCTCTCTCTCTAGCTCTTTCCTTCTCTCTCTTTTTTTCTCTCTCTCTCTTTCTTTCTCTCTCTATCTCTTTCTTTCTCTCTCTTTCTATCTCTTTCTTTCTCTCTCTATCTTTCTCTCTCTGTCTCTCTATCTTTCTCTCTATCTTTCTCTCTCTCTCCATCTCTTTCTTTCTCTCTCCCTCTCTATCTTTCTCTCTCTCTATCTCTTTCTCTCTCTCTTTCTCTCTGTCACTTTCCTTATCTGTCTCTATCTCTCTTACTTTCTCTCTCTCTATCTATCTCTTTCTCTCACTATCTATTTCTCTCTCTCCCTCTCTCTCGCTCATTCCTTCTCTCTCTTTCTTTCTCTCTCTCTAGCTATCTCTTCCTCTCTCTCTATCTCTTTCTCTCTCTCCAGCTCTTTCCTTTTCTCTCTTTTTTTCTCTCTCTCTCTTTCTTTCTCTCTCTATCTCTTTCTTTCTCTCTCTTTCTATCTCTTTCTTTCTCTCTCTATCTTTCTCTCTCTGTCTCTCTATCTCTCTTTCTATCATTCTCTCTATCTTTCTCTCTCTCTCTCCCTCTCCCTCTCCTTCTCTTTCTCTCTCTATCTCTTTCTCTCTCTATCTCTCTCTCTCTATCTCTTTCTTTCTTTCTCAGCAAGTCAGCCAGGACTGATTTCTGTTCTGAACCAGTAACTCTGCCTCATTAACCCCCCCAATCATTACCTTCCCCTCTTCAGATACACCACTTGGTGATTTTAATCAAGACTGGACTTCCAGCGATTGTGAAATTATTTCAACAGAAGCAGCAGAAATTTCGATGAATTGTGTTCAAAGCACAACTGACAAATGACGCGGGGCCCTGTGTAACACCCAGCGAGGGAGAGATTATTTTTTTTTATTCGTTCATGGGATGTGGGCGTCGCTGGGCGAGGCCGGCATTTATTGCCCATCCCTAATTGCCCCTTGAGAAGGTGGTGGTGAGCCGCCTTCTTGAACCGCTGCAGTCCGTGTGGTGAAGGTTCTCCCACAGTGCTGTTAGGGAGGGAGTTCCAGGATTTTGATGAAGGAACGGCGATATATTTCCAAGTCGGGATGGTGTGTGACTCGGAGGGGAACGTGCAGGTGGTGTTGTTCCCATGTGCCTGCTGCCCTTGTCCTTCTAGGTGGTAGAGGTCGCGGGTTTGGGAGGTGCTGTCGAAGAAGCCTTGGCGAGTTGCTGCAGTGCATCCTGTGGATGGTCCACACTGCAGCCACGGTGTGCCGGTGGTGAAGGGAGTGAATGTTTAGGGTGGTGGATAGGGTGCCAATCAAGCGGGCTGCTTTGTCCTGGATGGTGTCGAGCTTCTTGAGTGTTGTTGGAGCTGCACTCATCCAGGCAAGTGGAGAGTATTCCATCACACTCCTGACTTGTGCCTTGTCGATGGTGGAAAGGCTTTGGGGAGTCAGGAGGTGAGTCACTCGCCGCAGAATACCCAGCCTCTGACCTGCTCTCGCAGCCACAGTATTTATATGGGTGGTCCAGTTAAGTTTCTGGTCAATGGTGACCCCCAGGATGTTGATGGTGGGGGATTCGGCGATGGTAATGCAGTTGAATGTCAAGAGGAGGTGGTTAGACTCTCTCTTGTTGGAGATGGTCATTGCCTGGCACTTATCTGGCGCGAATGTTACTTGCCACTTATCAGCCCAAGCCTGGATGTTGTCCAGGACTTGCTGCATGCGGGCTCGGACTGCTTCATTATCTGAGGGGTTGCGAATGGAACTGAACACTGTGCAATCATCAGCGAACATCCCCATTTCTGACCTTATGGTGGAGGGAAGGTCATTGATGAAGCAGCTGAAGATGGTTGGGCCTAGGACACTGCCCTGAGGAACTCCTGCAGCAATGTCCTGGGGCTGAGATGATTGGCCTCCAACAACCACTACCATCTTCCTTTGTGCTAGGTATGACTCCAGCCACTGGAGCGTTTTCCCTGATTCCCATTGACTTCAATTTTACTAGGGCTCCTTGGTGCCACACTCGGTCAAATGCTGCCTTGATGTCAAGGGCAGTCACTCTCACCTCACCTCTGGAATTCAGCTCTTTTGTCCATGTTTGGACCAAGGCTGTAATGAGGTCTGGAGCCGAGTGGTCCTGGCGGAACCCAAACTGAGCATCGGTGAGCAGGTTATTGGTGAGTAAGTGCCGCTTGATAGCACTGTCGACGACACCTTCCATCACTTTGCTGATGATTGAGAGTAGACTGATGGGGCGGTAATTGGCCGGATTGGATTTGTCCTGCTTTTTGTGGACAGGACATACCTGGGCAATTTTCCACATTGTCGGGTAGATGCCAGTGTTGTAGCTGTACTGGAACAGCTTGGCTAGAGGCGCAGCTAGTTCTGGAGCACAAGTCTTCAGCACTACAGCCGGGATATAGTCGGGGCCCATCGCCTTTGCTGTATCCAAAGCACTCAGCCGTTTCTTGATATCACGTGGAGTGAATCGAATTGGCCGAAGACTGGCTTCTGTGATGGTGGGGATATCGGGAGGAGGCTGAGATGGATTATCCACTCGGCACTTCTGGCTGAAGATGGTTGCAAACGCTTCAGCCTTGTCTTTTGCACTCACATGCTGGACTCCGCCATCATTGAGAATGGGGATGTTTGCAGAGCCTCCTCCTCCCGTTAGTTGTTTAATTGTCCACCACCATTCACGACTGGATGTGGCAGGACTGCAGAGCTTTGATCTGATCCGTTGGTTGTGGAATCGCTTAGCTCTGGCTATAGCATGTTGCTTCCGCTGTTTAGCATGCATGTAGTCCTGAGTTGTAGCTTCACCAGGTTGGCACCTCATTTTTAGGTACGCCTGGTGCTGCTCCTGGCATGCTCTTCTACACTCCTCATTAAACCAGGGTTGATCCCCTGGCTTGTTGGTAATGGTAGAGTGAGGAATATGCCGGGCCATGAGGTTACAGATTGTGCTGGAATACAATTCTGCTGCTGCTGATGGCCCACAGCGCCTCATGGATGCCCAGTTTTGAGCTGCTCGATCTGTTCTGAATCTATCCCATTTAGCACGGTGGTAGTGCCACACAACACGTTGGATGGTGTCCTCAGTGCGAAGACGGGACTTCGTCTCCACGAGGACTGTGCGGTGGTCACTCCTACCAATACTGTCATGGACAGATGCATCTGCGACAGGTAGATTGGTGAGGACGAGGTCAAGTAAGTTTTTCCCTCGTGTTGGTTCGCTCACCACCTGCCGCAGGCCCAATCTGGCAGCTGTGTCCTTCAGGACTCGGCCAGCTCGGTCAGTAGTGGTGCTACCGAGCCACTCTTGGTGATGGACATTGAAGTCCCCCAATCAGAGTACATTCTGTGCCCTTGCTACCCTCAGTGCTTCCTCCAATTGGTGCTCAACATGGAGGAGGACTGATTCATCAGCTGAGGGAGGACGGTAGGTGGTAATCAGCAGGATATTTCCATGCCCATGTTTGACCTGATGCCATGAGATTTCATGGGGTCCAGAGTCAATGTTGAGGACTCCCAGGGCCACTCCCTCCTGACTGTATATCACTGTACGGCCACCTCTGGTGGGTCTGTCCTGCCGGTGGGACAGGACATACCCAGGGATGGTGATGGAAGAGTCTGGGACGTTGGCTGAAAGGTATGATTCTGTGAGTATGGCTATGTCAGGCTGTTGCTTGACTGGTCTGTGGGACAGCTCTCCCAATTTTGGCACAAGTCCCCAGATGTTAGTGAGAAGGACTTTGCAGGGTCAACTGGGCTTGGTTTGCCATTGTCATGTCCGGTGCCTCGTGGTCCGTCCGTTTTTTTTCTTATTGTGACTGTCTCTCTCTCTATCGCTCTCCCTCTCTCACTGTCTCTCTCTCCCTCTCTCTCTTTCTCTCCCTCTCTCTCTCTTTCCCCCTCTCTCTATCTCTCTCTCTCTGTCCATCTCTCTGTCTCTCTCCCTCTCTCTCTGTCCCCCCTCTCTCTCTGACTCTCTCTCTCTCTCTCCCTCCCTCTCTCCCTCCCTCCCTCTTTCTCTCTCTCTCTCTCCCTCTTTCTCTCTCTCTCTATACATCTATCTATCTATCTATCTATCTATCTGTCTCTCACTCTCTCTCTATCTCTCTCTGTATCCCTCTCTCTCACTCTCTCTCTGTCTCTCTCTCTGACTCTCTCTATCCCTCACTCCCTCTCTCTCTCTCTCACCCTCTCTCTCTCTCAATGCATATCCCTCTTTCTCTCACTCTCTCTCTCTATCCCTCTCCCCCCTCTGTCTCTCCGTCTCTCTCTCTCTGTATCCCTCTTTCTCTCACTCTCTCTCTCTATCCCTCTCCCCCCTCTGTCTCTCCGTCTCTCTCTCTCTGTATCCCTCTTTCTCTCACTCTCTCTCTGTCTCTCTCTTACTCACTCTCTCTATCCATCTCCCCCTCTCCCCTATCTCTGTATCTCTCTTGCTCTCACTCTCTTTCTATCTCTCTCTCTCTCTATCCCTCGATCCCTCTCCCACCCTCTCTCTCTCTAGCTCTCTCTCTCTCCCTCCATCTCTCCCTTCCTCTCTCTCGCTGTATCCTCCCTTCTCTCTCCCCCTCTCTCCCCTCTCTCTCCCCCTCTCTCTATCCTCCCCTCTCTCTCCCCCTCTCTCCCCCTCTCTATCCCCGTCTATCTATCTCTCTCTATCCTCCCCTCTTTCCCTCTCTTTCCCTCTCTCTCTCTCCCTCTCTCTCTCTCTATCCTCCCCTCTTTCCCCCTCCCTCTCTCTCTCTCTATCCTCCCCTCTCTCTCCCCCTCTCTCCCCCGTCTCTCTATCTCTCTCTATCCTCCCCTCTTTCCCTCTCTTTCCCTCTCTCTCGCCTCCCCTCTTTCCCTCTCTCTCTCTCTCTCTATCCTCCCCTCTTTCCCTCTCTCTCTCTATCCTCCCCTCTTTCCCTCTCTCTCTCTCTCTCTATCCTCCCCTCTTTCCCCCTCCCTCTCTCTCTCTCTATCCTCCCCTCTCTCTCCCCCGTCTCTCTATCTCTCTCTCGCCTCCCCTCTTTCCCTCTCTCTCTCTCTCTCTATCCTCCCCTCTTGCCCTCTCTCCCTCTCTCGCTCTCCCGCTCTCTCTCTCTATCCTCCCCTCTCTCCCTCTCCCCCTCTCTCTCTCCCTCGCCTGCACCATCACCCCTCAAGCAGGGTGGACTCCCGACCATCCCCTCCCCCGTCAGAGTCCCTGTTTATTCAGGGTGAGGGTCACTCGCTGTGTAACTGTACAGAGTCCCTGTTTATTCAGGGTGAGGGTCACTCACTGTGCAACTGTACAGAGTCCCTGTTTATTCAGGGTGAGGGTCACTCACTGTGTAACTGTACAGAGTCCCTGTTTATTCAGGGTGAGGGTCACTCACTGTGTAACTGTACAGAGTCCCTGTTTATTCAGGGTGAGGGTCACTCACTGTGTAACTGTACAGAGTCCCTGTTTATTCAGGGTGAGGGTCACTCACTGTGTAACTGTACAGAGTCCCTGTTTATTCAGGGTGAGGGTCACTCACTGTGTAACTGTACAGAGTCCCTGTTTATTCAGGGTGAGGGTCACTCACTGTGTAACTGTACAGAGTCCCTGTTTATTCAGGGTGAGGGTCACTCACTGTGTAACTGTACAGAGTCCCTGTTTATTCAGGGTGAGGGTCACTCACTGTGTAACTGTACAGAGTCCCTGTTTATTCAGGGTGAGGGTCACTCACTGTGTAACTGTACAGAGTCCCTGTTTATTCAGGGTGAGGGTCACTCGCTGTGTAACTGTACAGAGTCCCTGTTTATTCAGGGTGAGGGTCACTCGCTGTGTAACTGTACAGAGTCCCTGTTTATTCAGGGTGAGGGTCACTCACTGTGTAACTGTACAGAGTCCCTGTTTATTCAGGGTGAGGGTCACTCACTGTGTAAATGTACAGAGTCCCTGTTTATTCAGGGTGAGGGTCACTCGCTGTGTAACTGTACAGAGTCCCTGTTTATTCAGGGTGAGGGTCACTCGCTGTGTAACTGTACAGAGTCCCTGTTTATTCAGGGTGAGGGTCACTCGCTGTGTAACTGTACAGAGTCCCTGTTTATTCAGGGTGAGGGTCACTCACTGTGTAACTGTACAGAGTCCCTGTTTATTCAGGGTGAGGGTCACTCGCTGTGTAACTGTACAGAGTCCCTGTTTATTCAGGGTGAGGGTCACTCGCTGTGTAACTGTACAGAGTCCCTGTTTATTCAGGGTGAGGGTCACTCGCTGTAACTGTACAGAGTCCCTGTTTATTCAGGGTGAGGGTCACTCGCTGTAACTGTACAGAGTCCCTGTTTATTCAGGGTGAGGGTCACTCACTGTGTAACTGTACAGAGTCCCTGTTTATTCAGGGTGAGGGTCACTCACTGTGTAACTGTACAGAGTCCCTGTTTATTCAGGGTGAGGGTCACTCGCTGTGTAACTGTACAGAGTCCCTGTTTATTCAGGGTGAGGGTCACTCGCTGTGTAACTGTACAGAGTCCCTGTTTATTCAGGGTGAGGGTCACTTGCTGTGTAACTGTACAGAGTCCCTGTTTATTCAGGGTGAGGGTCACTCGCTGTGTAACTGTACAGAGTCCCTGTTTATTCAGGGTGAGGGTCACTCACTGTGTAACTGTACAGAGTCCCTGTTTATTCAGGGTGAGGGTCACTCACTGTGTAACTGTACAGAGTCCCTGTTTCTTCAGGGTGAGGGTCACTCGCTGTGTAACTGTACAGAGTCCCTGTTTATTCAGGGTGAGGGTCACTCACTGTGTAACTGTACAGAGTCCCTGTTTATTCAGGGTGAGGGTCACTCACTGTGTAACTGTACAGAGTCCCTGTTTATTCAGGGTGAGGGTCACTCACTGTGTAACTGTACAGAGTCACTGTTTATTCAGGGTGAGGGTCACTCGCTGTGTAACTGTACAGAGTCCCTGTTTATTCGGGGTGAGGGTCACTCACTGTGTAACTGTACAGAGTCCCTGTTTATTCAGGGTGAGGGTCACTCACTGTGTAACTGTACAGAGTCCCTGTTTATTCAGGGTGAGGGTCACTCGCTGTGTAACTGTACAGAGTCCCTGTTTATTCAGGGTGAGGGTCACTCACTGTGTAACTGTACAGAGTCCCTGTTTATTCAGGGTGAGGGTCACTCACTGTGTAACTGTACAGAGTCCCTGTTTATTCAGGGTGAGGGTCACTCACTGTGTAACTGTACAGAGTCCCTGTTTATTCAGGGTGAGGGTCACTCACTGTGTAACTGTACAGAGTCCCTGTTTATTCAGGGTGAGGGTCACTCACTGTAACTGTACAGAGTCCCTGTTTATTCAGGGTGAGGGTCACTCACTGTAACTGTACAGAGTCCCTGTTTATTCAGGGTGAGGGTCACTCACTGTGTAACTGTACAGAGTCCCTGTTTATTCAGGGTGAGGGTCACTCACTGTGTAACTGTACAGAGTCCCTGTTTATTCAGGGTGAGAGTCACTCGCTGTGTAACTGTACAGAGTCCCTGTTTATTCAGGGTGAGGGTCACTCGCTGTGTAACTGTACAGAGTCCCTGTTTATTCAGGGTGAGGGTCACTCACTGTGTAACTGTACAGAGTCCCTGTTTATTCAGGGTGAGGGTCACTCGCTGTGTAACTGTACAGAGTCCCTGTTTATTCAGGGTGAGGGTCACTCACTGTGTAACTGTACAGAGTCCCTGTTTATTCAGGGTGAGGGTCACTCACTGTGTAACTGTACAGAGTCCCTGTTTATTCAGGGTGAGGGTCACTCGCTGTGTAACTGTACAGAGTCCCTGTTTATTCAGGGTGAGGGTCACTCGCTGTGTAACTGTACAGAGTCCCTGTTTATTCAGGGTGAGGGTCACTCACTGTGTAACTGTACAGAGTCCCTGTTTATTCAGGGTGAGGGTCACTCACTGTGTAACTGTACAGAGTCCCTGTTTATTCAGGGTGAGGGTCACTCACTGTGTAACTGTACAGAGTCCCTGTTTATTCAGGGTGAGGGTCACTCACTGTGTAACTGTACAGAGTCCCTGTTTATTCAGGGTGAGGGTCACTCGCTGTGTAACTGTACAGAGTCCCTGTTTATTCAGGGTGAGGGTCACTCGCTGTGTAACTGTACAGAGTCCCTGTTTATTCAGGGTGAGGGTCACTCGCTGTGTAACTGTACAGAGTCCCTGTTTATTCAGGGTGAGGGTCACTCGCTGTGTAACTGTACAGAGTCCCTGTTTATTCAGGGTGAGTGTCACTCACTGTGTAACTGTACAGAGTCCCTGTTTATTCAGGGTGAGGGTCACTCACTGTGTAACTGTACAGAGTCCCTGTTTATTCAGGGTGAGGGTCACTCACTGTGTAACTGTACAGAGTCCCTGTTTCTTCAGGGTGAGGGTCACTCGCTGTGTAACTGTACAGAGTCCCTGTTTATTCAGGGTGAGGGTCACTCACTGTGTAACTGTACAGAGTCCCTGTTTATTCAGGGTGAGGGTCACTCACTGTGTAACTGTACAGAGTCCCTGTTTATTCAGGGTGAGGGTCACTCACTGTGTAACTGTACAGAGTCACTGTTTATTCAGGGTGAGGGTCACTCGCTGTGTAACTGTACAGAGTCCCTGTTTATTCGGGGTGAGGGTCACTCACTGTGTAACTGTACAGAGTCCCTGTTTATTCAGGGTGAGGGTCACTCACTGTGTAACTGTACAGAGTCCCTGTTTATTCAGGGTGAGGGTCACTCGCTGTGTAACTGTACAGAGTCCCTGTTTATTCAGGGTGAGGGTCACTCACTGTGTAACTGTACAGAGTCCCTGTTTATTCAGGGTGAGGGTCACTCACTGTGTAACTGTACAGAGTCCCTGTTTATTCAGGGTGAGGGTCACTCACTGTGTAACTGTACAGAGTCCCTGTTTATTCAGGGTGAGGGTCACTCACTGTGTAACTGTACAGAGTCCCTGTTTATTCAGGGTGAGGGTCACTCACTGTAACTGTACAGAGTCCCTGTTTATTCAGGGTGAGGGTCACTCACTGTAACTGTACAGAGTCCCTGTTTATTCAGGGTGAGGGTCACTCACTGTGTAACTGTACAGAGTCCCTGTTTATTCAGGGTGAGGGTCACTCACTGTGTAACTGTACAGAGTCCCTGTTTATTCAGGGTGAGGGTCACTCACTGTGTAACTATACAGAGTCCCTGTTTATTCAGGGTGAGGGTCACTCACTGTGTAACTGTACAGAGTCCCTGTTTATTCAGGGTGAGGGTCACTCACTGTGTAACTGTACAGAGTCCCTGTTTATTCAGGGTGAGGGTCACTCGCTGTGTAACTGTACAGAGTCCCTGTTTATTCAGGGTGAGGGTCACTCACTGTAACTGTACAGAGTCCCTGTTTATTCAGGGTGAGGATCACTCACTGTGTAACTGTACAGAGTCCCTGTTTATTCAGGGTGAGGGTCACTCGCTGTGTAACTGTACAGAGTCCCTGTTTATTCAGCGTGAGGGTCACTCACTGTGTAACTGTACAGAGTCCCTGTTTATTCAGGGTGAGGGTCACTCACTGTGTAACTGTACAGAGTCCCTGTTTATTCAGGGTGAGGGTCACTCACTGTTTAACTGTACAGAGTCCCTGTTTATTCAGGGTGAGGGTCACTCACTGTTTAACTGTACAGAGTCCCTGTTTATTCAGGGTGAGGGTCACTCACTGTGTAACTGTACAGAGTCCCTGTTTATTCAGGGTGAGGGTCACTCGCTGTGTAACTGTACAGAGTCCCTGTTTATTCAGGGTGAGGGTCACTCACTGTGTAACTGTACAGAGTCCCTGTTTATTCAGGGTGAGGGTCACTCACTGTTTAACTGTACAGAGTCCCTGTTTATTCAGGGTGAGGGTCACTCACTGTGTAACTGTACAGAGTCCCTGTTTATTCAGGGTGAGGGTCACTCGCTGTGTAACTGTACAGAGTCCCTGTTTATTCAGGGTGAGGGTCACTCACTGTGTAACTGTACAGAGTCCCTGTTTATTCAGGGTGAGGGTCACTCGCTGTGTAACTGTACAGAGTCCCTGTTTATTCAGGGTGAGGGTCACTCGCTGTGTAACTGTACAGAGTCCCTGTTTATTCAGGGTGAGGGTCACTCCCTGTGTAACTGTACAGAGTCCCTGTTTATTCAGGGTGAGGGTCACTCACTATGTAACTGTACAGAGTCCCTGTTTATTCAGGGTGAGGGTCACTCACTGTGTAACTGTACAGAGTCCCTGTTTATTCAAGGTGAGGGTCACTCGCTGTGTAACTGTACAGAGTCCCTGTTTATTCAGGGTGAGGGTCACTCACTGTGTAACTGTACAGAGTCCCTGTTTATTCAGGGTGAGGGTCACTCGCTGTGTAACTGTACAGAGTCCCTGTTTATTCAGGGTGAGGGTCACTCGCTGTGTAACTGTACAGAGTCCCTGTTTATTCAGGGTGAGGGTCACTCACTGTGTAACTGTACAGAATCCCTGTTTATTCAGGGTGAGGGTCACTCACTGTGTAACTGTACAGAATCCCTGTTTATGCAGGGTGAGGGTCACTCACTGTGTAACTGTACAGAGTCCCTGTTTATTCAGGGTGAGGGTCACTCACTGTGTAACTGTACAGAGTCCCTGTTTATTCAGGGTGAGGGTCACTCACTGTGTAACTGTACAGAGTCTCTGTTTATTCAGGGTGAGGGTCACTCACTGTGTAACTGTACAGAGTCCCTGTTTATTCAGGGTGAGGGTCACTCACTGTGTAACTGTACAGAATCCCTGTTTATTCAGGGTGAGGGTCACTCACTGTGTAACTGTACAGAGTCCCTGTTTATTCAGGGTGAGGGTCACTCACTGTGTAACTGTACAGAGTCCCTGTTTATTCAGGGTGAGGGTCACTCACTGTGTAACTGTACAGAATCCCTGTTTATGCAGGGTGAGGGTCACTCACTGTGTAACTGTACAGAATCCCTGTTTATTCAGGGTGAGGGTCACTCACTGTGTAACTGTACAGAGTCCCTGTTTATTCAGGGTGAGGGTCACTCACTGTGTAACTGTACAGAGTCCCTGTTTATTCAGGGTGAGGGTCACTCACTGTGTAACTGTACAGAGTCCCTGTTTATTCAGGGTGAGGGTCACTCGCTGTGTAACTGTACAGAGTCCCTGTTTATTCAGGGTGAGGGTCACTCACTGTGTAACTGTACAGAGTCCCTGTTTATTCAGGGTGAGGGTCACTCGCTGTGTAACTGTACAGAGTCCCTGTTTATTCAGGGTGAGGGTCACTCACTGTGTAACTGTACAGAATCCCTGTTTATTCAGGGTGAGGGTCACTCACTGTGTAACTGTACAGAATCCCTGTTTATTCAGGGTGAGGGTCACTCACTGTGTAACTGTACAGAGTCCCTGTTTATTCAGGGTGAGGGTCACTCACTGTGTAACTGTACAGAGTCCCTGTTTATTCAGGGTGAGGGTCACTCGCTGTGTAACTGTACAGAGTCCCTGTTTATTCAGGGTGAGGGTCACTCGCTGTGTAACTGTACAGAGTCCCTGTTTATTCAGGGTGAGGGTCACTCACTGTGTAACTGTACAGAGTCCCTGTTTATTCAGGGTGAGGGTCACTCGCTGTGTAACTGTACAGAGTCCCTGTTTATTCAGGGTGAGGGTCACTCGCTGTGTAACTGTACAGAGTCCCTGTTTATTCAGGGTGAGCATCACTCACTGTGTAACTGTACAGAGTCCCTGTTTATTCAGGGTGAGGGTCACTCACTGTGTAACTGTACAGAGTCCCTGTTTATTCAGGGTGAGGGTCACTCACTGTAACTGTACAGAGTCCCTGTTTATTCAGGGTGAGGGTCACTCACTGTGTAACTGTACAGAGTCCCTGTTTATTCAGGGTGAGGGTCACTCGCTGTGTAACTGTACAGAGTCCCTGTTTATTCAGGGTGAGGGTCACTCGCTGTGTAACTGTACAGAGTCCCTGTTTATTCAGGGTGAGGGTCACTCACTGTGTAACTGTACAGAGTCCCTGTTTATTCAGGGTGAGGGTCACTCACTGTGTAACTGTACAGAGTCCCTGTTTATTCAGGGTGAGGGTCACTCACTGTAACTGTACAGAGTCCCTGTTTATTCAGGGTGAGGGTCACTCACTGTGTAACTGTACAGAGTCCCTGTTTATTCAGGGTGAGGGTCACTCGCTGTGTAACTGTACAGAGTCCCTGTTTATTCAGGGTGAGGGTCACTCGCTGTGTAACTGTACAGAGTCCCTGTTTATTCAGGGTGAGGGTCACTCACTGTGTAACTGTACAGAGTCCCTGTTTATTCAGGGTGAGGGTCACTCGCTGTGTAACTGTACAGAGTCCCTGTTTATTCAGGGTGAGGGTCACTCGCTGTGTAACTGTACAGAGTCCCTGTTTATTCAGGGTGAGGGTCACTCACTGTAACTGTACAGAGTCCCTGTTTATTCAGGGTGAGGGTCACTCACTGTAACTGTACAGAGTCCCTGTTTATTCAGGGTGAGGGTCACTCACTGTGTAACTGTACAGAGTCCCTGTTTATTCAGGGTGAGGGTCACTCACTGTGTAACTGTACAGAGTCCCTGTTTATTCAGGGTGAGGGTCACTCACTGTAACTGTACAGAGTCCCTGTTTATTCAGGGTGAGGGTCACTCGCTGTGTAACTGTACAGAGTCCCTGTTTATTCAGGGTGAGGGTTACTCACTGTGTAACTGTACAGAGTCCCTGTTTATTCAGGGTGAGGGTCACTCACTGTGTAACTGTACAGAGTCCCTGTTTATTCAGGGTGAGGGTCACTCACTGTGTAACTGTACAGAGTCCCTGTTTATTCAGGGTGAGGGTCACTCACTGTGTAACTGTACAGAGTCCCTGTTTATTCAGGGTGAGGGTCACTCACTGTGTAACTGTACAGAGTCCCTGTTTATTCAGGGTGAGGGTCACTCACTGTGTAACTGTACAGAGTCCCTGTTTATTCAGGGTGAGGGTCACTCACTGTGTAACTGTACAGAATCCCTGTTTATTCAGGGCAAGGGTCTGTACTGACCCTCCGACAGTCCGAGGGTCAGTCCTGAGGGAGCGCCGCACTGTCGGAGGGTCAGTACTGAGGGAGAGCCGCACTGTCGGAGGGTCACTACTGAGGGAGCGCCGCACTGTCGGAGGGTCGGTACTGAGGGAGCGCCGCCCTGTCGGAGGGTCAGTACTGAGGGAGCGCTGCACTGTCGGAGGGTCAGTGCTGAGGGAGCGCCGCATTGTATCTAGCCCGTGCTCTACCTGCCCCCTGGAGCGCTCGATGCCGACACTGGGTATAAAGTGGGGGACACACTGTCAGGGTAATGTAGAGGGAGCTCTACACTGTATCTAACCCGTGCTGTACCTGCCCCCTGGGAGCGCTCGATGCTGACACTGGGTATAAAGTGGGGGACACACTGTCAGGGTAATGTAGAGGGAGCTCTACACTGTATCTAACCCGTGCTGTACCTGCCCCCTGGGAGCGCTCGATGCTGACACTGGGTATAAAGTGGGGGACACACTGTCAGGGTAATGTAGAGGGAGCTCTACACTGTATCTAACCCGTGCTGTACCTGCCCCCTGGGAGCGCTCGATGCTGACACTGGGTATAAAGTGGGGGACACACTGTCGGGGTAATGTAGAGGGAGCTCTACACTGTATCTAACCCGTGCTGTACCTGCCCCCTGGGAGCGCTCGATGCTGACACTGGGTATAAAGTGGGGGACACACTGTCAGGGTAATGTAGAGGGAGCTCTACACTGTATCTAACCCGTGCTGTACCTGCCCCCTGGGAGCGCTCGATGCCGACACTGGGTATAAAGTGGGGGACACACTGTCAGGGTAATGTAGAGGGAGCTCTACACTGTATCTAACCCGTGCTGTACCTGCCCCCTGGGAGCGCTCGATGCCGACACTGGGTATAAAGTGGGGGACACACTGTCAGGGTAATGTAGAGGGAGCTCTACACTGTATCTAACCCGTGCTGTACCTGCCCCTGGGAGCGCTCGATGCTGACACTGGGTATAAAGTGGGGGACACACTGTCAGGGTAATGTAGAGGGAGCTCTACACTGTATCTAACCCGTGCTGTACCTGCCCCCTGGGAGCGCTCGATGCTGACTCTGGGTATAAAGTGGGGGACACACTGTCGGGGGTCAATGTGTCCCCTGTGATTATGGATGTTGTGAATCTGTCGCGGAGTTTCAATCAGGAGTTTTGTCTGAGAGTTGACCTGGTGAGTGAGAGACACTGGTCACTGCAGGACACTCAGTGAGACCAGAGCACGGAGAGAGAGAGAGAGAGAGGGAATGTGAGAGAGAGAGAGGGGGAATGTGAGAGAGAGAGAGGGGGAATGTGAGAGAGAGAGAGAGAGGGAATGTGAGAGAGAGGGGGAATGTGAGAGAGAGAGAGAGGGAATGTGAGAGAGAGAGAGGGGGAATGTGAGACAGAGAGAGGGGGAATGTGAGAGAGAGAGAGGGAATGTGAGAGAGAGAGAGAGGGAATGTGAGAGAGAGAGAGGGAATGTGAGAGAGAGAGAGAGGGAATGTGAGAGAGAGAGAGGGAATGTGAGAGAGAGAGAGAGAGAGGGGGAATGTGAGAGAGAGAGAGAGGGAATGTGAGAGAGAGAGGGAGGGAATGTGAGAGAGAGAGAGAGATGGAATGTGAGAGAGAGAGAGGGGGAATGTGAGAGAGAGAGAGAGAGGGAATGTGAGACAGAGAGAGGGGGAATGTGAGAGAGAGAGAGAGGAATGTGAGAGAGCGAGAGAGGGAATGTGAGAGAGAGAGGAGAGGGAATGTGAGAGAGAGAGAGAGGGAATGTGAGAGAGAGAGGGAATGTGAGAGAGAGAGAGGGGAATGTGAGAGAGAGAGAGAGGGAATGTGAGAGAGAGAGGGAGAGGGAATGTGAGAGAGAGAGAGCGAATGTGAGAGAGAGAGAGAGAGGGAATGTGAGAGAGAGAGAGAGGGAATGTGAGAGAGAGAGGGAGAGGGAATGTGAGAGAGAGGGGAATGTGAGAGGGAATGTGAGAGAGAGAGAGAGGGAATGTGAGAGAGAGAGAGCGAATGTGTGAGAGAGAGAGAGGGAATGTGAGAGAGAGAGAGAGGGAATGTGAGAGAGAGAGAGAGAGGGAATGTGAGAGGGAGGGAGCGGGAATGTGAGAGAGAGAGAGGGGGAATGTGAGAGAGAGAGAGAGAGGGAATGTGAGAGAGAGAGAGAGGGAATGTGAGAGAGAGAGAGGGGGAATGTGAGAGAGAGAGAGAGAGGGAATGTGAGAGAGAGAGAGGAGCGGGAATGTGAGAGAGAGAGAGGGAGCGGGAATGTGAGAGAGAGGGAATGTGAGAGAGAGAGAGGGAGCGGGAATGTGAGAGAGAGAGAGGGGGAATGTGAGAGAGAGAGAGGGGGAATGTGAGAGAGAGAGAGGGGAATGTGAGAGAGAGAGAGAGAGGGAATGTGAGAGAGAGGGGGAATGTGAGAGAGAGAGAGAGGGAATGTGAGAGAGAGAGAGGGGAATGTGAGACAGAGAGAGGGGGAATGTGAGAGAGAGAGAGGGAATGTGAGAGAGAGAGAGAGGGAATGTGAGAGAGAGAGAGGGAATGTGAGAGAGAGAGAGAGGGAATGTGAGAGAGAGAGAGGGAATGTGAGAGAGAGAGAGAGAGAGGGGGAATGTGAGAGAGAGAGAGAGGGAATGTGAGAGAGAGAGGGAGGGAATGTGAGAGAGAGAGAGAGATGGAATGTGAGAGAGAGAGAGGGGGAATGTGAGAGAGAGAGAGAGAGGGAATGTGAGACAGAGAGAGGGGGAATGTGAGAGAGAGAGAGAGGGAATGTGAGAGAGCGAGAGAGGGAATGTGAGAGAGAGAGGGAGAGGGAATGTGAGAGAGAGAGAGAGGGAATGTGAGAGAGAGAGGGAATGTGAGAGAGAGAGAGGGGGAATGTGAGAGAGAGAGAGAGGGAATGTGAATGGAGAGTGGAATGTGAGAGAGAGGGAGAGGGAATGTGAGAGAGAGAGAGCGAATGTGAGAGAGAGAGAGAGAGGGAATGTGAGAGAGAGAGAGGGGAATGTGAGAGAGAGAGGGAGGGAATGTGAGAGAGAGAGAGAGATGGAATGTGAGAGAGAGAGAGGGGGAATGTGAGAGAGAGAGAGAGAGGGAATGTGAGACAGAGAGAGGGGGAATGTGAGAGAGAGAGAGAGGGAATGTGAGAGAGCGAGAGAGGGAATGTGAGAGAGAGAGGGAGAGGGAATGTGAGAGAGAGAGAGAGGGAATGTGAGAGAGAGAGGGAATGTGAGAGAGAGAGAGGGGAATGTGAGAGAGAGAGAGAGAGGGAATGTGAGAGAGAGAGGAGAGGGAATGTGAGAGAGAGAGAGCGAATGTGAGAGAGAGAGAGAGAGGGAATGTGAGAGAGAGAGAGAGGGAATGTGAGAGAGAGGAGAGGGAATGTGAGAGAGAGGGGGAATGTGAGAGGGAATGTGAGAGAGAGAGAGAGGGAATGTGAGAGAGAGAGAGCGAATGTGTGAGAGAGAGAGAGGAATGTGAGAGAGAGAGAGAGGGAATGTGAGAGAGAGAGAGAGAGGGAATGTGAGAGGGAGGGAGCGGGAATGTGAGAGAGAGAGAGGGGGAATGTGAGAGAGAGAGAGAGAGGGAATGTGAGAGAGAGAGAGAGGGAATGTGAGAGAGAGAGAGGGGGAATGTGAGAGAGAGAGAGAGAGGGAATGTGAGAGAGAGAGAGGGAGCGGGAATGTGAGAGAGAGAGAGGGGGAATGTGAGAGAGAGAGAGCGAATGTGAGAGAGAGAGAGGGGGAATGTGAGAGAGAGAGAGAGAGGGAATGTGAGAGAGAGAGAGGGAGCGGGAATGTGAGAGAGAGAGAGGGGGAATGTGAGAGAGAGAGAGAGAGGGAATGTGAGAGAGAGAGAGGGAGCGGGAATGTGAGAGAGAGAGAGGGGGAATGTGAGAGAGAGAGAGGGAGCGGGAATGTGAGAGAGAGAGAGGGGGAATGTGAGAGAGAGAGAGAGGGAATGTGAGAGAGAGAGAGAGAGGGAATGTGAGAGAGAGGGGGAATGTGAGAGAGAGAGAGAGGGAATGTGAGAGAGAGAGAGGGGGAATGTGAGACAGAGAGAGGGGGAATGTGAGAGAGAGAGAGGGAATGTGAGAGAGAGAGAGAGGGAATGTGAGAGAGAGAGAGGGAATGTGAGAGAGAGAGAGAGGGAATGTGAGAGAGAGAGAGGGAATGTGAGAGAGAGAGAGAGAGAGGGGGAATGTGAGAGAGAGAGAGAGGGAATGTGAGAGAGAGAGGGAGGGAATGTGAGAGAGAGAGAGAGATGGAATGTGAGAGAGAGAGAGGGGGAATGTGAGAGAGAGAGAGAGGAATGTGAGACAGAGAGAGGGGGAATGTGAGAGAGAGAGAGAGGGAATGTGAGAGAGCGAGAGAGGGAATGTGAGAGAGAGAGGAGAGGGAATGTGAGAGAGAGAGAGAGGGAATGTGAGAGAGAGAGGGAATGTGAGAGAGAGAGAGGGGGAATGTGAGAGAGAGAGAGAGAGGGAATGTGAGAGAGAGAGGGAGAGGGAATGTGAGAGAGAGAGAGCGAATGTGAGAGAGAGAGAGAGAGGGAATGTGAGAGAGAGAGAGAGAGAGGGAATGTGAGAGAGAGAGAGAGGGAATGTGAGAGAGAGAGGAGAGGGAATGTGAGAGAGAGAGAGCGAATGTGTGAGAGAGAGAGAGGGAATGTGAGAGAGAGAGAGAGGGAATGTGAGAGAGAGAGAAGGGAATGTGAGAGAGAGAGAGGGGGAATGTGAGAGAGAGAGAGAGGGAATGTGAGAGAGAGAGAGGGAGCGGGAATGTGAGAGAGAGAGAGGGAGCGGGAATGTGAGAGAGAGAGGGAATGTGAGAGAGAGTGAGAGGGGGAATGTGAGAGAGAGAGAGAGGGAATGTGAGAGAGAGAGAGGGAGCGGGAATGTGAGAGAGAGAGGGAGAGGGAATGAGAGAGAGAGAGAGAGGGAGCGGGAATGTGAGAGAGAGAGAGAGGGAATGTGAGAGAGAGAGAGGGGGAATGTGAGAGAGAGAGAGAGGGAATGTGAGAGAGAGAGAGGAGCGGGAATGTGAGAGAGAGAGAGGGGGAATGTGAGAGAGAGAGAGAGAGGGAATGTGAGAGAGAGAGAGGGGGAATGTGAGAGAGAGAGAGGGGGAATGTGAGAGAGAGAGAGAGGAGAGAGAGGGAATGTGAGAGAGAGAGAGGGGGAATGTGAGAGAGAGAGAGAGGGAATGTGAGAGAGAGGGGGAATGTGAGAGAGAGGGAGCAGGAATGTGAGAGAGAGAGAGGGAATGTGAGAGAGAGAGAGAGAGGGAATGTGAGAGAGAGAGAGGGGGAATGTGAGAGAGAGAGAGGGGAATGTGAGAGAGAGGGGGAATGTGAGAGAGAGAGAGAGCGGGAATGTGAGAGAGAGAGGGGGGAATGTGAGAGAGAGAGAGAGGGAATGTGAGAGAGAGAGAGGGGGAACGTGAGAGAGAGAGAGAGGGAATGTGAGAGAGAGGGGGAATGTGAGAGAGAGGGAGCAGGAATGTGAGAGAGAGAGAGGGAATGTGAGAGAGAGAGAGAGAGGGAATGTGAGAGAGAGAGAGGGGGAATGTGAGAGAGAGAGAGGGGGAATGTGAGAGAGAGAGGGAATGTGAGAGAGACAGAGAGCGGGAATGTGAGAGAGAGAGGGGGGAATGTGAGAGAGAGAGAGAGGGAATGTGAGAGAGAGAGAGGGGGAACGTGAGAGAGAGAGAGAGGGAATGTGAGAGAGAGGGGAAATGTGAGAGAGAGAGAGAGAGAGGGAATGTGAGAGAGAGGGGGAATGTGAGAGAGAGAGAGAGGAAATGTGAGAGAGAGAGGGGTAATGTGAGAAAGAGAGAGAGGGAATGTGAGAGAGAGAGCGAATGTGAGAGAGAGAGAGCGAGTAATTTGAGAGAGAGAGAGAGAGGGGGAATGTGAGAGAGAGAGGGGGAATGTGAGAGAGAGAGAGGGGGAATGTGAGAGAGAGAGAGGGAGTTAACGGGATTGGAGGAGACGGCTCCGATTCATGATCCAGCAGAGCTGCAGCCTCCCAGAGTCGAATAGCTTCTTTCCGCATCGTCAATTCTCTCGTGCCCCCCCCCACCCTCCCCCCACAAAGGACGGCTCCGTCGCCCGGCAGCAGCGGACGGTAACTACGAGGGCCTGACCCCGTCAGCCGAGCCCGACAACCAGGAAGAGCGAGACAGCCCCCCACCCACCCCGGCACCCCTCCCCCCCACTTGCCGGTTAACGCTCAGTCCCCACCCCCCCTCAGTCGAAAGAAGCAAAGGAGACGAGCGAATGCGTTGGAATTCATTTTATTGAGGGGAGCGGCGCGCGATGCCGCTGCAGTCGAACAGCTGGAGAGTTAGGGGTAGCGGGCTGGCCCTTCAGAGGCGAGGTGCAGAGATGCTCGGGAGATGAAGGGGAGGGGAGAGGAGGGCGCTGGTTTGGGGAGAGTGGAGAGCAGCATTCTCCCCTCTGGGACAGCCCCTCTGCCGATGACCCTAGAAGTAGGTAATCTCATCGAAAAGCTTCTTCCCGCACTGTACGTCCACCACCGATGGCTTGACCTTCACATGCGGGAGAGGTTCATCAATTCGAACATGCAGGTACTCATCGCCAGCACCGACCACAATCTGGAGAGACAAGAGGGTAAATCAGAGGGTCAGTACTGAGGGAGGGCCGCACTGTCGGAGGGTCAGTACTGAGGGAGCGCCGCACTGTCGGAGGGTCAGTACTGAGGGAGCGCCGCACTGTCGGAGGGTCGGTACTGAGGGAGGGCCGCACTGTCGGAGGGTCAGTACTGAGGGAGGGCCGCACTGTCGGAGGGTCAGTACTGAGGGAGCGCCGCACTGTCGGAGGGTCAGTACTGAGGGAGCGCCGCACTGTCGGAGGGTCAGTACTGAGGGAGGGCCGCACTGTCGGAGGGTCAGTACTGAGGGAGCGCCGCACTGTCGGAGGGTCAGTACTGAGGGAGCGCCGCACTGTCGGAGGGTCAGTACTGAGGGAGCGCCGCACTGTCGGAGGGTCAGTACTGAGGGAGGGCCGCACTGTCGGAGGGTCGGTACTGAGGGAGCGCCGCACTGTCGGAGGGTCAGTACTGAGGGAGGGCCGCACTGTCGGAGGGTCGGTACTGAGGGAGCGCCGCACTGTCGGAGGGTCAGTACTGAGGGAGGGCCGCACTGTCGGAGGGTCGGTACTGAGGGAGCGCCGCACTGTCGGAGGGTCAGTACTGAGGGAGGGCCGCACTGTCGGAGGGTCGGTACTGAGGGAGCGCCGCACTGTCGGAGGGTCGGTACCGAGGGAGCGCCGCACTGTCGGAGGGTCAGTACTGAGGGAGCGCCGCACTGTCGGAGGGTCGGTACTGAGGGAGCGCCGCACTGTCGGAGGGTCGGTACTGAGGGAGCGCCGCACTGTCGGAGGGTCGGTACTGAGGGAGCGCCGCACTGTCGGAGGGTCAGTACTGAGCCGTTCCCAGACCGGGAGCCAATGTGGGTCCAGCGAGCACGGGGGGTGAGGGGTGAACGGGACTCGGTGCGAGTTAGGATATTCGGTGGGGAGGGGCATCAGATGAGTTGATGGTTACTGAGGGTGGGAGGTTGGAGACCGGCCA
>NW_027139430.1:69849-104197 GCF_035084215.1 Heptranchias perlo
CCCACCTTCTCCTCAATCCCTCAATCCCACACCTACCCACCTTCTCCCCAATCCCTCAATCCCACACCTACTCACCTTCTCCCCAATCCCTCAATCCCACACCTACCCACCTTCTCCCCAATCCCTCAATCCCTCACCGACCCACCTTCTCCCCAATCCCTCAATCCCACACCTACCCACCTTCTCCCCAATCCCTCAATCCCACACCTACCCACCTTCTCCCCAATCCCTCAATCCCACACCTTACCACCTTCTCCCCAATCCCTCAATCCCACACCTACCCACCTTCTCCCCAATCCCTCAATCCCTCACCGACCCACCTTCTCCCCAATCCCTCAATCCCTCACCGACCAACCTTCTCCCCAATCCCTCAATCCCACACCTACCCACCTTCTCCCCAATCCCTCAATCCCACACCTACCCACCTTCTCCCCAATCCCTCAATCCCACACCTACCCACCTTCTCCCCAATCCCTCAATCCCACACCTACCCACCTTCTCCCCAATCTCTCAATCACACACCAACCCACATTCTCCCCAATCCCTCAATCCCACACCTACCCACCTTCTCCCCAGTCCCTCAATCCCACACCGACCCACCTTCTCCCCAATCCCTCAATCCCACACCTACCCATCTTCTCCCCAAACCCTGAATCCCACACCTACCCACCTTCTCCCCAATCCCTCAATCCCACACCTACCCACCTTCTCCCCAATCCCTCAATCCCACACCTACCCACCTTCTCCCCAATCCCTCAATCCCACACCTACCCACCTTCTCCCCAATCCCTCAATCACACACCGACCCACCTTCTCCCCAATCCCTCAATCCCACACCTACCCACCTTCTCCCCAATCCCTCAATCCCACACCGACCCACCTTCTCCCAACCTTCAATCCCACACCTACCCACCTTCTCCTCAATCCCTCAATTCCTCACCTACCCACCTTCTCCCCAATCCCTCAATCTCACACCTACCCACCTTCTCCCAATCCTCAATCCCACACCTACCCACCTTCTCCCAATCCCTCAATCCCACACAAACCCACCTTCTCCCCAATCCCTCAATCCCCACCGACCCACCTTCTCCCCAATCCCTCAATCCAACACCTACCCACCTTCTCCCCCAATCCCTCAATCCCACACCTACCCACCTTCTCCACAATCCCTCAATCCCACACCTACCCACCTTCTCCCCAATCCCTCAATCCCACACCTTACCCACCTTCTCCCCAATCCCTCAATCCCACACCTACCCACCTTCTCCCCAATCCCTCAATCCCACACCTACCCACCTTCTCCACAATCCCTCAATCCCACACCTACCCACCTTCTCCCCAATCCCTCAATCCCACACCTACCCACCTTCTCCCCAATCCCTCAATCCCACACCTACCCACCTTCTCCCCAATCCCTCAATCCCACACCTACCCACCTTCTCCCCAATCCCTCAATCCCACACACCGACCCACCTTCTCCCCAATCCCTCAATCTCACACCTACCCACCTTCTCCACAATTCCTCAATCCCACACCTACCCACCTTCTCCCCAATCCCTCAATCCCACACCTACCCACCTTCTCCCCAATCCCTCAATCCCTCTCCTACCCACCTTCTCCCCAATCCCTCAATCCCACACCGAACCACCTTCTCCACAATCCCTCAATCCCACACCTACCCACCTTCTCCCCAATCCCTCAATCCCACACCTACCCACCTTCTCCCCAATCCCTCAATCCCACACCTACCCACCTTCTCCCCAATCCCTCAATCCCTCACCTACCCACCTTCTCCCCAATCCCTCAATCTCACACCTACCCACCTTCTCCCCAATCCCTCAATCCCTCACCGAACCACCTTCTCCCCAATCCCTCAATCCCACACCGACCCACCTTCTCCCCAATCCCTCAATCCCACACCTACCCACCTTCTCCCCAATCCCTCAATCCCTCACCGAACCAACTTCTCCCCAATCCCTCAATCCCACACCTACCCACCTTCTCCCCAATCCCTCAATCACACACCTACCCACCTTCTCCCCAATCTCTCAATCCCACACCTACCCACCTTCTCCCCAATCCCTCAATCCCACACCTACCCACCTTCTCCCTAATCCCTCAATCCCACACCTACCCACCTTCTCCCCAATCCCACACCTCCCCACCTTCCTCCCCAATCCCTCAATCCCACACCTACCCACCTTCTCCCCAATTTCTCAATCCCTCACCTACCCACCTTCTCCCCAATCCCTCATTCCCACACCTACCCACCTTCTCCCCAATCCCTCAATCCCACACCTACCCACCTTCTCCCCAATCCCTCAATCCCACACCTACCCACCTTCTCCCCAATCCCTCAATCCCACACCTACACACCTTCTCCCCAATCCCTCAATCCCACACCTACCCACCTTCTCCCCAATCCCTCAATCCCACACCTCCCCACCTTCTCCCCAATCCCTCAATCCCACACCTACCCACCTTCTCCCCAATCCCTCAATCCCACACCTACCCACCTTCTCCCCAATCCCTCAATCCCACACCTACCCACCTTTTCCCCAATCCCTCAATCCCACTCCTACCCACTTTCTCCCCAATCCCTCAATCCCACACCGACCCACCTTCTCCCCAATCTCTCAATCCCACACCTACCCACCTTCTCCCCAATCCCTCAATCCCACACCGACCCACCTTCTCTCCAATCCCTCAATCCCACACCTCCCCACCTTCTCCCCAATCCCTCAATCCCTCACCTACCCACCTTCTCCTCAATCCCTCAATCCCACACCTACCCACCTTCTCCCCAATTCCTCAATCCCACATCTACCCACCTTCTCCCCAATCCCTCAATCCCACACCGACCCACCTTCTCCCCAATCCCTCAATCCCACACCTACCCACCTTCTCCCCAATCCCTCAATCCCACACCGACCCACCTTCTCCCCAATCCCTCAATCCCACACCTACCCACCTTCTCCCCAATCCCTCATTCCCACACCTACCCACCTTCTCCCCAATCCCTCAATCCCACACCTACCCACCTTCTCCCCAATCCCTCAATCCCACACCGATCCACCTTCTCCCCAATCCCTCAATCCCACACCTCCCCACCTTCTCCCCATCCCTCAATCCCACACCTACCCACCTTCTCCCGAATCCTCAATCCCACACCTACACACCTTCTCCCCAATCCCTCAATCCCACACCTACCCACCTTCTCCCCAATCCCTCAATCCCACACCTACCCACCTTCTCCCCAATCCCTCAATCCCACACCTACCCACCTTCTCCCCAATCCCTCAATCCCACACCGACCCACCTTCTCCCCAATCCCTCAACCCCACACCGACCCACCTTCTCCCCAATCCCTCAATCCCACAGCTACCCACCTTCTCCCCAATCCCTCAATCCCACACCTAACCACCTTCTCCCCAATCCCTCAATCCCACACCTACCCACCTTCTCCCCAATCCCTCAATCCCACACCTACCCACCTTCTCCCCAATCCCTCAATCCCACACATACCCACCTTCTCCCCAATCCCTCAATCCCACACCTACCCACCTTCTCCCCAATCCCTCAATCCCACACCTACCCACCTTCTCCCCAATCCCTCAATCCCACACCTACCCACCTTCTCCCCAATCCCTCAATCCCACACCTACCCACCTTCTCCCCAATCCCTCAATCCCACACCTACCCACCTTCTCCCCAATCCCTCAATCCCACACCTACCCACCTTCTCCCCAATCCCTCAATCCCTCACCTACCCACCTTCTCCCCAATCCCTCAATCCCTCACCTACCCACCTTCTCCCCAATCCCTCAATCCCACACCTACCCACCTTCTCCCCAATCCCTCAATCCACACCTACCCACCTTCTCCCCAATCCTCAATCCCACACCTACCCACCTTCTCCCCAATCCCTCAATCCCTCACCGACCCACCTTCTCCCCAATCCCTCAATCCCACACCGACCCACCTTCTCCCCAATCCCTCAATCCCACACCTACCCACCTTCTCCCCAATCCTCAATCCCACACCTACCCACCTTCTCCCCAATCCCTCAATCCCTCACCGACCCACCTTCTCCCCAATCCCTCAATCCCACACCGACCCACCTTCTCCCCAATCCCTCAATCCCACACCTACCCACCTTCTCCCCAATCCCTCAATCCCACACCTACCCACCTTCTCCCCAATCCCTCAATCCCACACCTACCCACCTTCTCCCCAATCCCTCAATCCCACACCTACCCACCTTCTCCCCAATCCCTCAATCCCACACCTACCCACCTTCTCCCCAATCCCTCAATCCCACACCTACCCACCTTCTCCCCAATCCCTCAATCACACACCTACCCACCTTCTCCCCAATCTCTCAATCCCACACCTACCCACCTTCTCCCCAATCCCTCAATCCCACACCTACCCATCTTCTCCCCAATCCATCAATCCCACACCGACCCACCTTCTCCCCAATCCCTCAATCCCACACCTACCCACCTTCTCCCCAAATCCCTCAATCCCACACCTACCCACCTTCTCCCCAATCCCTCAATCCCTCACCGAACCACCTTCTCCCCATCCCTCAATCCCACACCTACCCACCTTCTCCCCAATCCCTCAATCCCACACCTGCCCACCTTCTCCCCAATCCCTCAATCCCACACCTACCCACCTTCTCCCCAATCCCTCAATCCTTCACCTACCCACCTTCTCCCCAATCCCTCAATCCCTCACCTACCCACCTTCTCCTCAATCCTTCAATCCCACACCGACCCACCTTCTCCCCAATCCCTCAATCCCACACCTACCCACCTTCTCCCCAATCCTCAATCCCACACCTACCCACCTTCTCCCCAATCCCTCAATCCCTCACCGACCCACCTTCTCCCCAATCCCTCAATCCCACACCGACCCATCTTCTCCCCAATCCATCAATCCCACACCGACCCACCTTCTCCCCAATCCCTCAATCCCTCACCGACCCACCTTCTCCCCAATCCCTCAATCCCACACCGACCCATCTTCTCCCCAATCCCTCAATCCCTCACCGACCCACCTTCTCCCCAATCCCTCAATCCCACACCTACCCACCTTCTCCCCAATCCCTCAATCCCACACCGACCCACCTTCTTCCCAATCCCTCAATCCCACACCTACCCACCTTCTCCCTAATCCCTCAATCCCACACCTACCCACCTTCTCCCCAATCCCTCAATCCCACACCGACCCACCTTCTCCCCAATCCCTCAATCCCACACCGACCCACCTTCTCCTCAATCCTTCAATCCCACACCGACCCACCTTCTCCCCAATCCCTCAATCCCACACCTACCCAACTTCTCCCCAATCCTCAATCCCACACCTACCCACCTTCTCCCCAATCCCTCAATCCCTCACCGACCCACCTTCTCCCCAATCCCTCAATCCCACACCTACCCACCTTCTCCCCAATCTTCAATCCCACACCTACCCACCTTCTCCCCAATCCCTCAATCCCTCACCGACCCACCTTCTCCCCAATCCCTCAATCCCACACCGACCCACCTTCTCCCCAATCCCTCAATCCCACACCTACCCACCTTCTCCCCAATCCCTCAATCCCACACCTACCCACCTTCTCCCCAATCTCTCAATCCCACACCTACCCACCTTCTCCCCAATCCCTCAATCCCACACCTACCCATCTTCTCCCCAATCCATCAATCCCACACCGACCCACCTTCTCCCCAATCCCTCAATCCAACACCTACCCACCTTCTCCCCAATCCCTCAATCCACACCGATCCACCTTCTCCCCAATCCCTCAATCCCACACCTCCCCACCTTCTCCCCATCCCTCAATCCCACACCTACCCACCTTCTCCCCAATCCCTCAATCCCACACCTACACACCTTCTCCCCAATCCCTCAATCCCACACCTACCCACCTTCTCCCCAATCCCTCAATCCCACACCAACCCACCTTCTCCCCAATCCCTCAATCCCACACCTACCCACCTTCTCCCCAATCCCTCAATCCCACACCGACCCACCTTCTCCCCAATCCCTCAATCCCACACCGACCCACCTTCTCCCCAATCCCTCAAACCCACACCTACCCACCTTCTCCCCAATCCCTCAATCCCACACCTACCCACCTTCTCCCCAATCCCTCAATCCCTCACCTACCCACCTTCTCCCCAATCCCTCAATCCCACACCTACCCACCTTCTCCCCAATCCCTCAATCCCACACCGACCCACCTTCTCCCCAATCCCTCAATCCCTCACCACCCCACCTTCTCCCCAATCCCTCAATCCCTCACCTAACCACCTTCTCCCCAATCCCTCAATCCCTCACCTACCCACCTTCTCCCCAATCCCTCAATCCCTCACCTACCCACCTTCTCCTCAATCCTTCAATCCCACACCGACCCACCTTCTCCCCAATCCCTCAATCCCACACCTACCCACCTTCTCCCCAATCCCTCAATCCCACACCGACCCACCTTCTCCCCAATCCCTCAATCCCTCACCACCCCACCTTCTCCCCAATCCCTCAATCCCTCACCTAACCACCTTCTCCCCAATCCCTCAATCCCTCACCTACCCACCTTCTCCCCAATCCCTCAATCCCTCACCTACCCACCTTCTCCTCAATCCTTCAATCCCACACCGACCCACCTTCTCCCCAATCCTCAATCCCACACCTACCCACCTTCTCCCCAATCCCTCAATCCCTCACCGACCCACCTTCTCCCCAATCCCTCAATCCCACACCGACCCATCTTCTCCCCAATCCATCAATCCCTCACCGACCCACCTTCTCCCCAATCCCTCAATCCAACACCTACCCACCTTCTCCCCAATCCCTCAATCCCACACCGATCCACCTTCTCCCCAATCCCTCAATCCCACACCTCCCCACCTTCTCCCCATCCCTCAATCCCACACCTACCCACCTTCTCCCCAATCCCTCAATCCCACACCTACACACCTTCTCCCCAATCCCTCAATCCCACACCTACCCACCTTCTCCCCAATCCCTCAATCCCACACCAACCCACCTTCTCCCCAATCCCTCAATCCCACACCTACCCACCTTCTCCCCAATCCCTCAATCCCACACCGACCCACCTTCTCCCCAATCCCTCAATCCCACACCGACCCACCTTCTCCCCAATCCCTCAAACCCACACCTACCCACCTTCTCCCCAATCCCTCAATCCCACACCTACCCACCTTCTCCCCAATCCCTCAATCCCTCACCTACCCACCTTCTCCCCAATCCCTCAATCCCACACCTACCCACCTTCTCCCCAATCCCTCAATCCCACACCGACCCACCTTCTCCCCAATCCCTCAATCCCTCACCACCCCACCTTCTCCCCAATCCCTCAATCCCTCACCTAACCACCTTCTCCCCAATCCCTCAATCCCTCACCTACCCACCTTCTCCCCAATCCCTCAATCCCTCACCTACCCACCTTCTCCTCAATCCTTCAATCCCACACCGACCCACCTTCTCCCCAATCCTCAATCCCACACCTACCCACCTTCTCCCCAATCCCTCAATCCCTCACCGACCCACCTTCTCCCCAATCCCTCAATCCCACACCGACCCATCTTCTCCCCAATCCATCAATCCCACACCGACCCACCTTCTCCCCTATCCCTCAATCCCTCACCGACCCACCTTCTCCCCAATCCCTCAATCCCACACCGACCCATCTTCTCCCCAATCCCTCAATCCCTCACCGACCCACCTTCTCCCCAATCCCTCAATCCCACACCTACCCACCTTCTCCCCAATCCCTCAATCCCACACCTACCCACCTTCTCCCCAATCCCTCAATCCCACACCTACCCACCTTCTCCCCAATCCCTCAATCCAAACACCTACCCACCTTCTCCCCAATCCCTCAATCCCACACCTACCCACCTCCCCAATCCCTCAATCCCACACCGACCCACCTTCTCCCCAATCCCTCAATCCCACACCGACCCACCTTCTCCCCAATCCCTCAATCACACACCTACCCACCTTCTCCCCAATCCCTCAATCCCACACCTACCCACCTTCTCCCCAATCCCTCAATCCCACACCGACCCACCTTCTTCCCAATCCCTCAATCCCACACCGACCCACCTTCTCCTCAATCCCTCAATCCCACACCTACCCACCTTCTCCCCAATCCCTCAATCCCACACCGACCCACCTTCTCCCCAATCCCTCAATCCCACACCTACCCACCTTCTCCCCAATCCCTCAATCACTCACCTACCCACCTTCTCCCCAATCCCTCAATCCCACACCTACCCACCTTCTCCCCAATCCCTCAATCCCACACCGACCCACCTTCTCCACAATCCCTCAATCCCACACCTACCCACCTTCTCCCCAATCCCTCAATCCCACACCTACCCACCTTCTCCCCAATCCCTCAATCACACACCGACCCTCCTTCTCTCCAATCCCTCAATCCCAGGGAGAGAGGCAGAGAGAGAGTGGGACAGAGAGAGAGAGAGTGACAGAGAGAGTCAGAGACAGAGCTGGAGTGAGAGAGAGAGAGGGAGAGAGAGAGAGTGGGGGAGAGAGAGAGAGAGAGGGAAAGAGAGTTGGAGAGAGAGAGACAGAGAGAGAGAGTGAGACAGAGAGAGAGTGAAAGAGAGAGAAAGAGACAGACGAAGAGAGAGAGAGAGAAACGAAGACTGCGAGATAGAAAGACAGACGGAGGGATGGAGAGACAAACGGAGGGAGGTAGAGACAGACAGAGGGAGGGAGAGACAAACGGTGGGAGGGATAGACAGATGGAGGGAGAGAGAGTGAGACAGAGGGAGGGAGAGACAGACAGAGGGAGAGAGAGAGAGACGGAGGGAGAGAGAGAGAGACAGAGGGAGGGAGAGACAGACAGAGGGAGAGAGAGATAGACGGAGGGAGAGAGAGACAGTTGGAGTGAGGCAGGCAGAGACAGACGGAGGGAGAGAGACACACTTGGAGAGTGGGAGAGACAGACGGAGGGAGTGAGAGAGAGACAGAGGGAGTGAGAGGCAGGCGGAGCGAGGCAGAGACAGAGGGAGGGAGGGAGAGACAGACGGAGGGAGAGAGAGACAGACGGAGGGAGAGAGAGAGAGAGACAGATGGAGGAAGGGAGAAACAGACGGAGGGAGAGAGAGAGAGAGAGAGACGGAGGGAGTGAGAGACAGACGGAGGGAGAGAGAGAGAGAGACAGACAGACGGAGGGAGGGAGAGAGAGAGATGGACGGAGGGAGGGAGAGAGAGAGAGAGACAGACGGAGGGAGTTAGAGACAGACGGAGGGAGAGAGAGAGAGAGACAGATGGAGGGAGGGAGAAACAGACGGAGGGAGAGAGAGAGAGAGAGAGACGGAGGGAGTGAGAGACAGACGGAGGGAGAGAGAGAGAGAGAGAGAGACAGACGGAGGGAGGGAGAGAGAGAGACGGAGGGAGTGAGAGACAGACGGAGGGAGGGAGAGAGAGAGAGAGAGACAGACGGAGGGAGGGAGAGACAGACGGAGGGAGAGAGAGAGAGAGGGAGAGACAGACGGAGGGAGAGAGAGAGACAGACGGAGGGAGGGAGAGAGAGAGAGAGAGACAGACGGAGGGAGGGAGAGAGAGAGAGACAGACAGAGGGAGGGAGAGACAGACGGAGGGAGAGTGAGAGAGAGACGGAGGGAGTGAGAGACAGACGGAGGGAGGGAGAGAGAGAGAGAGAGAGACAGACGGAGGGAGGGAGAGACAGACGGAGGGAGAGAGAGAGACAGACGGAGGGAGGGAGAGAGAGAGAGACGGACGGAGGGAGGGAGAGACAGACGGAGGGAGAGGGAGAGAGAGACGGAGGGAGTGAGAGACAGACGGAGGGAGAGAGAGAGACAGACGGAGGGAGGGAGCGAGAGAGTGAGATGGAGGGAGGGAGAGAGAGAGACAGACGGAGGGAGGGAGCGAGAGAGACAGACGGAGGGAGGGAGAGAGAGAGATGGAGGGAGGGAGAGAGAGAGAGACGGGGTCTGTCTGTCTCTCCCCCAATGAACAAGACTCGATACAGGAGACGGTTGAGTGGGTTTAATTGTTTATTGAAAGTGGATAATTTGGGTCTGGGAGGGAGCGACCGGTGATCGATGACCCGGGTTTGGGGGGGGTCTGGGGTTCGGGCGGTGGGGGGGAGAGAGAGACACTGAACCTCGTCTCAAACCCCCCACACCCCCCCCGCCGACCCCCATCGCCGCCCGGCCGCCCTGTCCGCCTCCGACCCTCCGCGCGGCCGGGCGGCTTAAATCGGGGTGCAGCCCCCCTCGAAAATTTGGACCCTCTTGCGTCCCAGGTGAGCGGCCAGGAGGGTTTCGAGCTGCTCGACCGTGATGTCCTGCGTCTGGTAGGGCCCCAGGGCCAGGCCGCCCGCCCCCTCGCCCAGCCTCAGGGTCCCCGAGCCCTCGGCGTGCCCCAGAAGCGCTCCGCTGGCCCCGTTGCCGCAGCAGAAGGCCGACCACAACATCTGGGGCAGGGCCGCCCGCCCCTTCCCCACCCGAGGCGCCCACTCCTCCTTGCCCCGCCTCCTCCGCACTGCGCCGCTCACCATGTACGCCCGGGAGCCCTGGCACCCCTCCCTGAGCCTCTGCGCGGTCCTGGCGAGCCCCGGCTTCCACCCCCCATGGTGGAACAGCCGGGGGTAGGTCACGGCGTTGGTGACGGTGTAGGTGGCGCTCCTGCTGAGGCGGCTGCCCTGGAAGTTGCCCGGGCTCAGCTGCCCCCGGACGTAGTTCAGCTCCCCCAGGCGCATGGGGTAAGCCCCGGCCACCGCCTGGCTCCGACGCACAGCAGGATCCCGCAGGGCACGGGGCGAGATCTCGGTCATGTTGGCGTCAGATTGAGGGTCCACCAGCTGCAGAAAGGAAAAGGGACGTTAATCGGCGGGGGGGAGGGGCCTCGAACCTTAAAAACCGCGCCGCCCCCCCGCCGCCGCCCGACTTTCCCACTCCGCCCAGTGGCCAGACGGCGTCATCGCAGCGTGACGTGTTTACATAGCGTTTCCCCATTGGAAGCTGCCGCGTGCCCCTGCTCGGGCGCATCTCCTCCCACCCCCCCACCACCCCCGCAAGATCGAGCCAACGCAGCAAGGGCAGGAGGGCCGTACCCGTGAACACCCCCCCGCCCCGCCCCCTCCCGCGCCCCGCACCAGGCGCTCAGACTGACCTGAGATTCGTATTTCCAAGTCCGGTCCACCCCCTTCTCCCTGGGGTCTCCCGCGGCCCGGTGCTTGTAGATGGAGGCGGAGTAGACGGGCAGACGGCCCGAACGGTCGTACAGCGTCGCGAAGTACATCTTCCCGGCCAGACGCTGGCACAGACGGACCTGAGACGGCCCCACGAAGCCAGACGGAGGCAGGCCCCGGTAGAAGAAGGCTCGGCAGTCGGCCAGAGCCTGGAATCGGGCCACCGTCTCGCCACGGAGGCCGCAGAGTCCGGCCAACAGGACCAAGGGGATGCGAAGGGACATCCTCGTCTCTCTCTCTCCACTCACCCGGTCGAGCGGCCCCCCAAATGACTGACTCCCCTCCGTGCGTGCGAACGAACCCAGGCAGCTGCAACTGATCACAGGCTTGAGTCACGCAAAGGCTCAACTCGTACAAACGGCCAGCTGGCAGAGACATGATCACCCATGGAAATTCAGCCAAGAATGTCATCACCCCTTCCCCGCCCCCCGGGCCTGACTCCCTCCCCCACCACCTGGGAGAGGCCCAATCTCCGACAATTAACCCTCCCTCCACCCTGCACTGGATTACCAGAAACCGCGGTCAACGGTCAGCCAGCCAGGCAGAGGCAACGGAGGAGGGAAACGGTTCAGGGGAAATTAAAGGGACACGAGGGGGAATGGTGCAAGGTGAGGAGGGGAGGAGAGATTAAATGGACACGAGGGGGAATGGTGCAAGGTGAGGAGGGCAGGAGAGATTAAATGGACACGAGGGGGAGATGGTGCAAGGTGAGGAGGGCAGGAGAGATTAAATGGACACGAGGGGAATGGTGCAAGGTGAGGAGGGGAGGAGAGATTAAATGGACACGAGGGGAATGGTGCACGGAGAGGAGGGGAGGAGAGATTAAATGGACACAAGGGGGAATGGTGGAAGGTGAGGAGGGCAGGAGAGATTAAATGGACACGAGGGGGAATGGTGCACGGTGAGGAGGGGAGGAGAGATTAAATGGACACGAGGGGGAATGGTGCAAGGTGAGGAGGGCAGGAGAGATTCAATGGACACGAGGGGGAATGGTGCAAGGTGAGGAGGGGAGGAGAGATTAAATGGACACGAGGGGGAATGGTGCAAGGTGAGGAGGGGAGGAGAGATTAAATGGACACGAGGGGGAATGGTGCAAGGTGAGGAGGGGAGGAGAGATTAAATGGACACGAGGGGGAATGGTGCAAGGAGAGGAGGGGAGGAGAGATTAAATGGACACGAGGGGGAATGGTGCAAGGTGAGGAGGGCAGGAGAGATTAAATGGACACGAGGGGGAATGGTGCAAGGTGAGGAGGGCAGGAGAGATTAAATGGACACGAGGGGGAGATGGTGCAAGGTGAGGAGGGCAGGAGAGATTAAATGGACACGAGGGGGAATGGTGCAAGGTGAGGAGGGGAGGAGAGATTAAATGGACACGAGGGGGAATGGTGCAAGGTGAGGAGGGCAGGAGAGATTAAATGGACACGAGGGGGAATGGTGCAAGGTGAGGAGGGCAGGAGAGATTAAATGGACACGAGGGGGAATGGTGCAAGGTGAGGAGGGGAGGAGAGAGTAAATGGACACGAGGGGGAATGGTGCAAGGTGAGGAGGGGAGGAGAGATTAAATGGACACGAGGGGGAATGGTGCAAGGTGAGCAGGGCAGGAGAGATTAAATGGACACGAGGGGGAATGGTGCAAGGTGAGGAGGGGAGGAGAGATTAAATGGACACGAGGGGGAATGGTGCAAGGTGAGGAGGGCAGGAGAGATTAAATGGACACGAGGGGGAATGGTGCAAGGTGAGGAGGGCAGGAGAGATTAAATGGACACGAGGGGGAATGGTGCAAGGTGAGGAGGGGAGGAGAGATTAAATGGACACGAGGGGGAATGGTGCAAGGTGAGGAGGGGAGGAGAGATTAAATGGACACGAGGGGGAATGGTGCAAGGTGAGGAGGGGAGGAGAGATTAAATGGACACGAGGGGGAATGGTGCAAGGTGAGGAGGGCAGTAATGGGACAGGTAAAGTTACAAAAGATGGGCCTATGGAGGAGGTGAACCATCACCAGCACCTGCTGTCTGGGGAAAAATTGGGAGCCATGGTTCTGATCTGAAGTTCTTGAAATCAGTGTTGAGTCCGGAGAGTTGTAAAGTGCCCAATGGAAAGATGAGGAGCTGTTCCCCGAGCTTGCATCAATCTCCATTGGACCAGTGTAAGAGGCCGAGGACAGAGAGGTCACAGTGGGAGTGGGACAGGGAATTAAAATGACAAGTGACCGGCAGCTCAGGGTCACGCCCGCGGACAGGGCGGGGGATGCTCAGCAAAGCAATCGCCCAGTCTGCGTTTGCTCTCTTCCCCCCACCCCGACCAGTGGAGAGGAGGCCGCGTCACCAATCGCCAACACGAAATTGAAAATAGGACCAGCAATTCGAGGTTTGACCTGGAGGGAGTGTTTGGGGATCTGGAGGGTGGGAAGGGAGGAGGTGAAGGGGGAGATGCAGCATCTCCTGCACTCGCACGGGAAGGTGAAGGGAGGAGGGGGGGTGTTGGGGGTGACACTGTAACACACTGATATACCCCACACCCCTCACTGTAACACTGATATATCCCACACCCCTCACTGTAACACTCTGATATACCCCACACCCCTCACTGTAACACTCTGATATATCCCACACCCCTCACTGTAACACTCTGATATATCCCACACCCCTCACTGTAACACTGATATATCCCACACCCCTCACTGTAACACTCTGATATACCCCACACCCCTCACTGTAACACTGATATATCCCACACCCCTCACTGTAACACTGATATATCCCACACCCCTCACTGTAACACTCTGATATATCCCACACCCCTCACTGTAACACTGATATATCCCACACCCCTCACTGTAACACTCTGATATACCCCACACCCCTCACTGTAACACTGATATATCCCACACCCCTCACTGTAACACTGATATATCCCACACCCCTCACTGTAACACTCTGATATATCCCACACCCCTCACTGTAACACTCTGATATATCCCACACCCCTCACTGTAACACTCTGATATACCCCACACCCCTCACTGTAACACTCTGATATATCCCACACCCCTCACTGTAACACTCTGATATATCCCACACCCCTCACTGTAACACTCTGATATATCCCACACCCCTCACTGTAACACTCTGATATATCCCACACCCCTCACTGAAACACTCTGATATATCCCACACCCCTCACTGTAACACTCTGATATATCCCACACCCCTCACTGTAACACACTGATATACCCCACACCCCTCACTGTAACACTCTGATATATCCCACACCCCTCACTGTAACACTCTGATATACCCCACACCCCTCACTGTAACACTCTGATATACCCCACACCCCTCACTGTAACACTCTGATATATCCCACACCCCTCACTGTAACACTCTGATATATCCCACACCCCTCACTGTAACACTCTGATATATCCCACACCCCTCACTGTAACACTGATATATCCCACACCCCTCACTGTAACACTGATATATCCCACACCCCTCACTGTAACACTCTGATATATCCCACACCCCTCACTGTAACACTCTGATATATCCCACACCCCTCACTGTAACACTGATATATCCCACACCCCTCACTGTAACACTCTGATATATCCCACACCCCTCACTGTAACACTCTGATATACCCCACACCCCTCACTGTAACACTGATATATCCCACACCCCTCACTGTAACACTGATATATCCCACACCCCTCACTGTAACACTGATACACCCCACACCCCTCACTGTAACACTCTGATATATCCCACACCCCTCACTGTAACACTCTGATATATCCCACACCCCTCACTGTAACACTCTGATATATCCCACACCCCTCACTGTAACACTCTGATATATCCCACACCCCTCACTGTAACACTGATATATCCCACACCCCTCACTGTAACACTCTGATATACCCCACACCCCTCACTGTAACACACTGATATATCCCACACCCCTCACTGTAACACTGATATATCCCACACCCCTCACTGTAACACTGATATATCCCACACCCCTCACTGTAACACTCTGATATATCCCACACCCCTCACTGTAACACTCTGATATATCCCACACCCCTCACTGTAACACTGATATATCCCACACCCCTCACTGTAACACTCTGATATATCCCACACCCCTCACTGTAACACTCTGATATACCCCACACCCCTCACTGTAACACTGATATATCCCACACCCCTCACTGTAACACTGATATATCCCACACCCCTCACTGTAACACTGATACACCCCACACCCCTCACTGTAACACTCTGATATATCCCACACCCCTCACTGTAACACTCTGATATATCCCACACCCCTCACTGTAACACTCTGATATATCCCACACCCCTCACTGTAACACTCTGATATATCCCACACCCCTCACTGTAACACTGATATATCCCACACCCCTCACTGTAACACTGATATATCCCACACCCCTCACTGTAACACTGATATAACCCACACCCCTCACTGTAACACTGATATAACCCACACCCCTCACTGTAACACTGATATATCCCACACCCCTCACTGTAACACTGATATACCCCACACCCCTCACTGTAACACTCTGATATACCCCACACCCCTCACTGTAACACTCTGATATACCCCACACCCCTCACTGTAACACTCTGATATATCCCACACCCCTCACTGTAACACTCTGATATATCCCACACCCCTCACTGTAACACTCTGATATATCCCACACCCCTCACTGTAACACTCTGATATATCCCGCACCCCTCACTGTAACACTCTGATATATCCCACACCCCTCACTGTAACACTCTGATATATCCCACACCCCTCACTGTAACACTGATATATCCCACACCCCTCACTGTAACACTCTGATATACCCCACACCCCTCACTGTAACACTCTGATATATCCCACACCCCTCACTGTAACACTCTGATATACCCCACACCCCTCACTGTAACACTGATATACCCCACACCCCTCACTGTAACACTGATATACCCCACACCCCTCACTGTAACACTGATATATCCCACACCCCTCACTGTAACACTGATATATCCCACACCCCTCACTGCAACACTCTGATATATCCCACACCCCTCACTGTAACACTCTGATACACCCCACACCCCTCACTGTAACACTGATATACCCCACACCCCTCACTGTAACACTCTGATATATCCCACACCCCTCACTGTAACACTCTGATATACCCCACACCCCTCACTGTAACACTCTGATATACCTCACACCCCTCACTGTAACACTGATATACCCCACACCCCTCACTGTAACACTCTGATATATCCCACACCCCTCACTGTAACACTCTCATATATCCCACACCCCTCACTGTAACACTGATATACCCCACACCCCTCACTGTAACACTCTCATATACCCCACACCCCTCACTGTAACACTCTGATATACCCCACACCCCTCACTGTAACACTCTCATATATCCCACACCCCTCACTGTAACACTGATATACCCCACACCCCTCACTGTAACACTCTGATATACCCCACACCCCTCACTGTAACACTCTGATATATCCCACACCCCTCACTGTAACACTGATATATCCCACACCCCTCACTGTAACACTGATATATCCCACACCCCTCACTGTAACACTGATATACCCCACACCCCTCACTGTAACACCGATATATCCCACACCCCTCACTGTAACACTGATATACCCCACACCCCTCACTGTAACACTCTGATATATCCCACACCCCTCACTGTAACACTCTGATATATCCCACACCCCTCACTGTAACACTCTGATATACCCCACACCCCTCACTGTAACACTCTGATATATCCCACACCCCTCACTGTAACACTCTGATATATCCCACACCCCTCACTGTAACACTGATATATCCCACACCCCTCACTGTAACACTGATATATCCCACACCCCTCACTGTAACACTGATATATCCCACACCCCTCACTGTAACACTCTGATATATCCCACACCCCTCACTGTAACACTCTGATATACCCCACACCCCTCACTGTAACACTCTGATATATCCCACACACCTCACTGTAACACTCTGATATATCCCACACCCCTCACTGCAACACTCTGATATACCCCACACCCCTCACTGTAACACTGATATATCCCACACCCCTCACTGTAACACTGATATATCCCACACCCCTCACTGTAACACTCTGATATATCCCACACCCCTCACTGTAACACTCTGATATATCCCACACCCCTCACTGTAACACTCTGATATATCCCACACCCCTCACTGTAACACTCTGATATACCCCACACCCCTCACTGTAACACTCTGATATACCCCACACCCCTCACTGTAACACTCTCATATATCCCACACCCCTCACTGTAACACTGATATATCCCACACCCCTCACTGCAACACTCTGATATATCCCACACCCCTCACTGTAACACTGATATATCCCACACCCCTCACTGCAACACTCTGATATATCCCACACCCCTCACTGTAGCACTCTGATATATCCCACACCCCTCACTGTAACACTCTGATATATCCCACACCCCTCACTGTAACACTGATACACCCCACACCCCTCACTGTAACACTCTGATATATCCCACACCCCTCACTGTAACACTCTGATATACCCCACACCCCTCACTGTAACACTCTGATATATCCCACACCCCTCACTGTAACACTCCGATATATCCCACACCCCTCACTGTAACACTGATACACCCCACACCCCTCACTGTAACACTCTGATATATCCCACACCCCTCACTGTAACACTGATATATCCCACACCCCTCACTGTAACACTCTGATATACCCCACACCCCTCACTGTAACACTCTGATATATCCCACACCCCTCACTGTAACACTCTGATATACCCCACACCCCTCACTGTAACACTGATATACCCCACACCCCTCACTGTAACACTGATATACCCCACACCCCTCACTGTAACACTGATATATCCCACACCCCTCACTGTAACACTGATATATCCCACTCCCCTCACTGCAACACTCTGATATATCCCACACCCCTCACTGCAACACTCTCATATATCCCACACCCCTCACTGTAACACTGATATATTCCACACCCCTCACTGTAACACTGATATACCCCACACCCCTCACTGTAACACTCTCATATATCCCACACCCCTCACTGTAACACTGATATACCCCACACCCCTCACTGTAACACTCTCATATATCCCACACCCCTCACTGTAACACTGATATACCCCACACCCCTCACTGTAACACTCTCATATATCCCACACCCCTCACTGTAACACTGATATATCCCACACCCCTCACTGTAACACTCTGATATATCCCACACCCCTCACTGTAACACTGATATATCCCACACCCCTCACTGTAACACTGATATATCCCACACCCCTCACTGTAACACTCTGATATATCCCACACCCCTCACTGTAACACTCTGATATATCCCACACCCCTCTCTGTAACACTCTGATATATCCCACACCCCTCACTGTAACACTCTGATATATCCCACACCCCTCACTGTAACACTGATATACCCCACACCCCTCACTGTAACACCGATATATCCCACACCCCTCACTGTAACACTGATATACCCCACACCCCTCACTGTAACACTCTGATATATCACACACCCCTCACTGTAACACTCTGATATATCCCACACCCCTCACTGTAACACTGATATATCCCACACCCCTCACTGTAACACTGATATATCCCACACCCCTCACTGTAACACTCTGATATACCCCACACCCCTCACTGTAACACTGATATATCCCACACCCCTCACTGTAACACTCTGATATACCCCACACCCCTCACTGTAACACTCTGATATATCCCACACCCCTCACTGTAACACTGATATATCCCACACCCCTCACTGTAACACTGATATATCCCACACCCCTCACTGTAACACTCTGATATATCCCACACCCCTCACTGTAACACTCTGATATATCCCACACCCCTCACTGTAACACTCTGATATATCCCACACCCCTCACTGTAACACTCTGATATATCCCACACCCCTCACTGTAACACTCTGATATACCCCACACCCCTCACTGTAACACTCTGATATACCCCACACCCCTCACTGTCACACTCTCATATATCCCACACCCCTCACTGTAACACTGATATATCCCACACCCCTCACTGCAACACTCTGATATATCCCACACCCCTCACTGTAACACTGATATATCCCACACCCCTCACTGCAACACTCTGATATATCCCACACCCCTCACTGTAGCACTCTGATATATCCCACACCCCTCACTGTAACACTCTGATATATCCCACACCCCTCACTGTAACACTCTGATATACCCCACACCCCTCACTGTAACACTGATATACCCCACACCCCTCACTGTAACACTCTGATATACCCCACACCCCTCACTGTAGCACTCTGATATACCCCACACCCCTCACTGTAACACTGATATATCCCACACCCCTCACTGTAACACTCTGATATATCCCACACCCCTCACTGTAACACTGATATATCCCACACCCCTCACTGTAACACTCTGATATATCCCACACCCCTCACTGCAGCACTCTGATATATCCCACACCCCTCACTGTAACACTCTGATATATCCCACACCCCTCACTGTAACACTCTGATATACCCCACACCCCTCACTGTAACACTCTGATATATCCCACACCCCTCACTGTAACACTCTGATATATCCCACACCCCTCACTGTAACACTGATATATCCCACACCCCTCACTGTAACACTCTGATATACCCCACACCCCTCACTGTAACACTGATATACCCCACACCCCTCACTGTAGCACTCTGATATACCCCACACCCCTCACTGTAACACTGATATATCCCACACCCCTCACTGTAACACTCTGATATACCCCACACCCCTCACTGTAACACTGATATATCCCACACCCCTCACTGTAGCACTCTGATATATCCCACACCCCTCACTGTAACACTCTGATATACCCCACACCCCTCACTGTAACACTGATATATCCCACACCCCTCACTGTAACACTCTGATATACCCCACACCACTCACTGTAACACTCTGATATACCCCACACCCCTCACTGTAACACTCTGATATATCCCACACCCCTCACTGTAACACTCTGATATATCCCACACCCCTCACTGTAACACTGATATATCCCACACCCCTCACTGTAACACTGATATATCCCACACCCCTCACTGTAACACTCTGATATATCCCACACCCCTCACTGTAACACTCTGATATACCCCACACCCCTCACTGTAACACTGATATATCCCACACCCCTCACTGTAACACTGATATAACCCACACCCCTCACTGTAACACTGATATACCCCACACCCCTCACTGTAACACTCTGATATACCCCACACCCCTCACTGTAACACTGATATATCCCACACCCCTCACTGTAACACTGATATATCCCACACCCCTCACTGTAACACTGATATATCCCACACCCCTCACTGTAACACTGATATATCCCACACCCCTCACTGTAACACTCTGATATATCCCACACCCCTCACTGTAACACTGATATACCCCACACCCCTCACTGTAACACTGATATATCCCACACCCCTCACTGTAACACTGATATACCCCACACCCCTCACTGTAACACTGATATATCCCACACCCCTCACTGTAACACTGATATATCCCACACCCCTCACTGTAACACTGATATATCCCACACCCCTCACTGTAACACTCTGATATATCCCACACCCCTCACTGTAACACTGATATACCCCACACCCCTCACTGTAACACTCTGATATATCCCACACCCCTCACTGTAACACTGATATATCCCACACCCCTCACTGTAACACTGATATATCCCACACCCCTCACTGTAACACTGATATACCCCACACCCCTCACTGTAACACTCTGATATATCCCACACCCCTCACTGTAACACTCTGATATATCCCACACCCCTCACTGTAACACTGATATATCCCACACCCCTCACTGTAACACTCTGATATACCCCGCACCCCTCACTGTAACACTCTGATATATCCCACACCCCTCACTGTAACACTCTGATATATCCCACACCCCTCACTGTAACACACTGATATATCCCACACCCCTCACTGTAACACTGATATACCCCACACCCCTCACTGTAACACTCTGATATATCCCACACCCCTCACTGTAACACTGATATACCCCACACCCCTCACTGTAACACTGATATATCCCACACCCCTCACTGTCACACTGATATATCCCACACCCCTCACTGTAACACTGATATATTCCACACCCCTCACTGTAACACTGATATACCCCACACCCCTCACTGTAACACTCTGATATACCCCACACCCCTCACTGTAACACTCTGATATATCCCACACCCCTCACTGTAACACTCTGATATATCCCACACCCCTCACTGTAACACTCTGATATATCCCACACCCCTCACTGTAACACTCTGATATACCCCACACCCCTCACTGTAACACTCTGATATACCCCACACCCCTCACTGTAACACTCTGATATATCCCACACCCCTCACTGTAACACTGATATATCCCACACCCCTCACTGCAACACTCTGATATATCCCACACCCCTCACTGTAACACTGATATATCCCACACCCCTCACTGCAACACTCTGATATATCCCACACCCCTCACTGTAGCACTCTGATATACCCCACACCCCTCACTGTAACACTCTGATATATCCCACACCCCTCACTGTAACACTCTGATATATCCCACACCCCTCACTGTAACACTGATATATCCCACACCCCTCACTGCAACACTCTGATATATCCCACACCCCTCACTGTAACACTGATATATCCCACACCCCTCACTGTAGCACTCTGATATACCCCACACCCCTCACTGTAACACTGATATATCCCACACCCCTCACTGTAACACTCTGATATATCCCACACCCCTCACTGTAACACTGATATATCCCACACCCCTCACTGCAACACTCTGATATATCCCACACCCCTCACTGTAACACTGATATATCCCACACCCCTCACTGTAACACTCTGATATACCCCACACCCCTCACTGTAACACTCTGATATACCCCACACCCCTCACTGTAACACTCTGATATACCCCACACCCCTCACTGCAATACTCTGATATATCCCACACCCCTCACTGTAGCACTCTGATATATCCCACACCCCTCACTGTAACACTCTGATATATCCCACACCCCTCACTGTAACACTCTGATATACCCCACACCCCTCACTGTAACACTGATATACCCCACACCCCTCACTGTAGCACTCTGATATACCCCACACCCCTCACTGTAACACTGATATATCCCACACCCCTCACTGTAACACTCTGATATACCCCACACCCCTCACTGTCGCACTCTGATATAGCCCACACCCCTCACTGTAACACTGATATATCCCACACCCCTCACTGTAACACTCTGATATATCCCACACCCCTCACTGTAACACTGATATATCCCACACCCCTCACTGTAACACTCTGATATATCCCACACCCCTCACTGTAACACTCTGATATACCCCACACCCCTCACTGTAACACTGATATACCCCACACCCCTCACTGTAGCACTCTGATATACCCCACACCCCTCACTATAACACTCTGATATACCCCACACCCCTCTCTGTAACACTGATATATCCCACACCCCTCACTGTAACACTCTGATATACCCCACACCCCTCACTGTAACACTGATATATCCCACACCCCTCACTGTAGCACTCTGATATATCCCACACCCCTCACTGTAACACTCTGATATACCCCACACCCCTCACTGTAACACTGATATATCCCACACCCCTCACTGTAACACTCTGATATACCCCACACCACTCACTGTAACACTCTGATATACCCCACACCCCTCACTGTAACAATCTGATATATCCCACACCCCTCACTGTAGCACTCTGATATACCCCACACCCCTCACTGTAACACTGATATATCCCACACCCCTCACTGTAACACTCTGATATATCCCACACCCCTCACTGTAACACTCTGATATATCCCACACCCCTCACTGTAACACTCTGATATACCCCACACCCCTCACTGTAACACTGATATACCCCACACCCCTCACTGTAACACACTGATATACCCCACACCCCTCACTGTAACACTGATATATCCCACACCCCTCACTGTAACACTCTGATATATCCCACACCCCTCACTGTAACACTCTGATATACCCCACACCCCTCACTGTAACACGCTGATATACCCCACACCCCTCACTGTAACACTGATATACCCCACACCCCTCACTGTAACACTCTGATATATCCCACACCCCTCACTGTAACACTCTGATATACCCCACACCCCTCACTGTAACACTGATATATCCCACACCCCTCACTGTAACACTGATATACCCCACACCCCTCACTGTAACACTCTGATATACACCACACCCCTCACTGTAACACTCTGATATATCCCACACCCCTCACTGTAACACTGATATACCCCACACCCCTCACTGTAACACTCTGATATACCCCACACCCCTCACTGTAACACTCTGATATACCCCACACCCCTCACTGTAACACTGATATACCCCACACCCCTCACTGAAACACTCTGATATATCCCACACCCCTCACTGTAACACACTGATATACCCCACACCCCTCACTGTAACACTGATATACCCCACACCCCTCACTGTAACACTGATATACCCCACACCCCTCACTGTAACACTGATATACCCCACACCCCTCACTGTAACACTCTGATATACCCCACACCCCTCACTGTAACACTCTGATATACCCCACACCCCTCACTGTAACACTGATATACCCCACACCCCTCACTGTAACACTGATATACCCCACACCCCTCACTGTAACACTGATATATCCCACACCCCTCACTGTAACACTGATATACCCCACACCCCTCACTGTAACACTGATATATCCCACACCCCTCACTGTAACACTGATATAACCCGCACCCCTCACTGTAACACTGATATACCCCACACCCCTCACTGTAACACTGATATATCCTACACCCCTCACTGTAACACTGATATACCCCACACCCCTCACTGTAACACTGATATATCCCACACCCCTCACTGTAACACTGATATACCCCACACCCCTCACTGTAACACTCTGATATACCCCACACCCCTCACTATAACACTCTGATATATCCCACACCCCTCACTGTAACACTGATATACCCCACACCCCTCACTGTAACACTCTGATATATCCCACACCCCTCACTGTAACACTGATATATCCCACACCCCTCACTGTAACACTGATATATCCCACACCCCTCACTGTAACACTGATATATCCCACACCCCTCACTGTAACACTGATATATCCCACACCCCTCACTGTAACACTGATATAACCCACACCCCTCACTGTAACACTGATATATCCCACACCCCTCACTGTAACACTGATATACCCCAAACCCCTCACTGTAACACTCTGATATATCCCACACCCCTCACTGTAACACTCTGATATACCCCACACCCCTCACTGTAACACTGATATATCCCACACCCCTCACTGTAACACTGATATACCCCACACCCCTCACTGTAACACTCTGATATAGCCCACACCCCTCACTGTAACACTCTGATATACCCCACACCCCTCACTGTAACACTCTGATATATCCCACACCCCTCACTGTAACACTCTGATATATCCCACACCCCTCACTGTAACACTCTGATATACCCCACACCCCTCACTGTAACACTCTGATATATCCCACACCCCTCACTGTAACACTGATATATCCCACACCCCTCACTGTAACACTGATATACCCCACACCCCTCACTGTAACACTGATATATCCCACACCCCTCACTGTAACACTCTGATATATCCCACACCCCTCACTGTAACACTCTGATATACCCCACACCCCTCACTGTAACACTGATATATCCCACACCCCTCACTGTAACACTCTGATATATCCCACACGCCTCACTGTAACACTCTGATATATCCCACACCCCTCACTGTAGCACTCTGATATACCCCACACCCCTCACTGTAACACTGATATATCCCACACCCCTCACTGTAACACTCTGATATATCCCACACCCCTCACTGTAACACTCTGATATATCCCACACCCCTCACTGTAACACTCTGATATACCCCACACCCCTCACTGTAACACTGATATACCCCACACCCCTCACTGTAACACACTGATATACCCCACACCCCTCACTGTAACACTGATATATCCCACACCCCTCACTGTAACACTCTGATATATCCCACACCCCTCACTGTAACACTCTGATATACCCCACACCCCTCACTGTAACACACTGATATACCCCACACCCCTCACTGTAACACTGATATACCCCACACCCCTCACTGTAACACTCTGATATATCCCACACCCCTCACTGTAACACTCTGATATATCCCACCCCTCACTGTAACACTGATATATCCCACACCCCTCACTGTAACACTGATATATCCCACACCCCTCACTATAACACTCTGATATATCCCACACCCCTCACTGTAACACTCTGATATACCCCACACCCCTCACTGTAACACTCTGATATATCCCACACCCCTCACTGTAACACTCTGATATATCCCACACCCCTCACTGTAACACTGATATATCCCACACCCCTCACTGTAACACTCTGATATACCCCACACCCCTCACTGTAACACTCTGATATATCCCACACCCCTCACTGTAACACTCTGATATATCCCACACCCCTCACTGTAACACTCTGATATACCCCACACCCCTCACTGTAACACTCTGATATATCCCACACCCCTCACTGTAACACTCTGATATACCCCACACCCCTCACTGTAACACTCTGATATATCCCACACCCCTCACTGTAACACTCTGATATACCCCACACCCCTCACTGTAACACTCTGATATACCCCACACCCCTCACTGTAACACTCTGATATATCCCACACCCCTCACTGTAACACTGATATACCCCACACCCCTCACTGTAACACTGATATATCCCACACCCCTCACTGTAACACTCTGATATATCCCACACCCCTCACTGTAACACTCTGATATACCCCACACCCCTCACTGTAACACTCTGATATATCCCACACCCCTCACTGTAACACTGATATATCCCACACCCCTCACTGTAACACTCTGATATATCCCACACCCCTCACTGTAACACTCTGATATATCCCACACCCCTCACTGTAACACTGATATATCCCACACCCCTCACTGTAACACTGATATATCCCACACCCCTCACTGTAACACTCTGATATACCCCACACCCCTCACTGTAACACTGATATATCCCACACCCCTCACTGTAACACTCTGATATACCCCACACCCCTCACTGTAACACTCTGATATATCCCACACCCCTCACTGTAACACTGATATACCCCACACCCCTCACTGTAACACTCTGATATATCCCACACCCCTCACTGTAACACACTGATATACCCCACACCCCTCACTGTAACACTGATATACCCCACACCCCTCACTGTAACACTGATATATCCCACACCCCTCACTGTAACACTGATATACCCCACACCCCTCACTGTAACACTGATATATCCCACACCCCTCACTGTAACACTGATATAACCCGCACCCCTCACTGTAACACTGATATACCCCACACCCCTCACTGTAACACTGATATATCCCACACCCCTCTCTGTAACACTGATATACCCCACACCCCTCACTGTAACACTGATATATCCCACACCCCTCACTGTAACACTGATATAACCCGCACCCCTCACTGTAACACTGATATACCCCACACCCCTCACTGTAACACTGATATATCCCACACCCCTCACTGTAACACTGATATACCCCACACCCCTCACTGTAACACTCTGATATACACCACACCCCTCACTGTAACACTCTGATATATCCCACACCCCTCACTGTAACACTGATATACCCCACACCCCTCACTGTAACACTCTGATATACCCCACACCCCTCACTGTAACACTCTGATATACCCCACACCCCTCACTGTAACACTGATATACCCCACACCCCTCACTGAAACACTCTGATATACCCCACACCCCTCACTGTAACACTGATATACCCCACACCCCTCACTGTAACACTGATATACCCCACACCCCTCACTGTAACACTGATATACCCCACACCCCTCACTGTAACACTCTGATATACCCCACACCCCTCACTGTAACACTCTGATATACCCCACACCCCTCACTGTAACACTGATATACCCCACACCCCTCACTGTAACACTGATATACCCCACACCCCTCACTGTAACACTGATATATCCCACACCCCTCACTGTAACACTGATATACCCCACACCCCTCACTGTAACACTGATATATCCCACACCCCTCACTGTAACACTGATATAACCCGCACCCCTCACTGTAACACTGATATACCCCACACCCCTCACTGTAACACTGATATATCCTACACCCCTCACTGTAACACTGATATACCCCACACCCCTCACTGTAACACTGATATATCCCACACCCCTCACTGTAACACTGATATACCCCACACCCCTCACTGTAACACTCTGATATACCCCACACCCCTCACTGTAACACTCTGATATATCCCACACCCCTCACTGTAACACTGATATACCCCACACCCCTCACTGTAACACTCTGATATATCCCACACCCCTCACTGTAACACTGATATATCCCACACCCCTCACTGTAACACTGATATATCCCACACCCCTCACTGTAACACTGATATATCCCACACCCCTCACTGTAACACTGATATATCCCACACCCCTCACTGTAACACTGATATAACCCACACCCCTCACTGTAACACTGATATATCCCACACCCCTCACTGTAACACTGATATACCCCACACCCCTCACTGTAACACTCTGATATATCCCACACCCCTCACTGTAACACTCTGATATACCCCACACCCCTCACTGTAACACTGATATATCCCACACCCCTCACTGTAACACTCTGATATACCCCACACCCCTCACTGTAACACTCTGATATACCCCACACCCCTCACTGTAACACTCTGATATATCCCACACCCCTCACTGTAACACTCTGATATACCCCACACCCCTCACTGTAACACTGATATATCCCACACCCCTCACTGTAACACTGATATACCCCACACCCCTCACTGTAACACTGATATATCCCACACCCCTCACTGTAACACTGATATAACCCACACCCCCTCACTGTAACACTGATATACCCCACACCCCTCACTGTAACACTGATATATCCCACACCCCTCACTGTAACACTGATATACCCCACACCCCTCACTGTAACACTCTGATATATCCCACACCCCTCACTGTAACACTCTGATATACCCCACACCCCTCACTGTAACACTGATATATCCCACACCCCTCACTGTAACACTCTGATATATCCCACACCCCTCACTGTAACACTGATATATCCCACACCCCTCACTGTAACACTGATATACCCCACACCCCTCACTGTAACACTCTGATATATCCCACACCCCTCACTGTAACACTGATATATCCCACACCCCTCACTGTAACACTGATATATCCCACACCCCTCACTGTAACACTGATATATCCCACACCCCTCACTGTAACACACTGATATACCCCACACCCCTCACTGTAACACTCTGATATATCCCACACCCCTCACTGTAGCACTCTGATATACCCCACACCCCTCACTGTAACACTGATATATCCCACACCCCTCACTGTAACACTCTGATATACCCCACACCCCTCACTGTAGCACTCTGATATATCCCACACCCCTCACTGTAACACTGATATATCCCACACCCCTCACTGTAACACTCTGATATACCCCACACCCCTCACTGTAACACACTGATATACCCCACACCCCTCACTGTAACACTCTGATATACCCCACACCCCTCACTGTCGCACTCTGATATACCCCACACCCCTCACTGTAACACTGATATACCCCACACCCCTCACTGTAACACTCTGATATATCCCCCACACCCCCTGGCACTGGTCCGAGAGTCTGAGGGGTCTCTCCGGTAACCCCCTCGCCCCTCCCTGGGCTGGATTTGATGGGTCTAACGTTGGAGGGCTGGGAGATCCCCTCTTCGGAGCCGGGAGCAGGGTCAGCGAGTTCCTGTCTGCTCCGAGCGAATGATTTAATGATTGCCAGGTCTGTTTCGAAGTGTTGATTGTTTGCACGTCCTCAGGCTGAGTCCAGACCCATATCCATGGGAACGGCCTCAAAACAGGAAACGGCCCTTGAAATTATCTCCAGAACCTTCAGCCATCTGACACCCACGTCTGCCCGTGTGGTTAGGATCATTAAACAGGCTCCCCCACCCCCTCCCGCGGCCCCCCGACCCACCCACCCTCCCTCCGGGGAACTGCAGGGCTCTCCGTTGCAAGCCTCCCCGACCGAGGGCTTCGTCCCTCCCAAGCGGATCCAGGCAAGGCCCAGGCTGCCCTCTGGGCCTGGGCTAAGGGAGCGTTTCTCAGGGGTGTGGGAACCCGGTGGCCAATTGATGCACAGCAAGATCCCACACACTGCGATGTGATAAACGACCCAGATCGTCGGGTTTTTTTTCAGTGATGTTGTCGAGGGATAAATATCGGGGGCCCCAGGACCCCCGGGGGAGAACTCCCCCTGCTCTTCATCCAAGAGTGGCCCTGGGATCTTTTACACCCACCCGAGAGGGGCAGACGGGACCCTCCTACAGTGCGGCGCTCCCTCAGTACTGACCCTCCGACAGTGCGGCGCTCCCTCAGTACTGACCCTCCGACAGTGCGGCCCTCCCTCAGTACTGACCCTCCGACAGTGCGGCGCTCCCTCAGTACTGACCCTCCGACAGTGCGGCACTCCCTCAGTACTGACCCTCCGACAGTGCGGCGCTCCCTCGGTACTGACCCTCCGACAGTGCGGCGCTCCCTCAGTACTGACCCTCCGACAGTGCGGCGCTCCCTCAGTACTGACCCTCCGACAGTGCGGCGCTCCCTCAGTACTGACCCTCCGACAGTGCGGCGCTCCCTCAGTACTGACCCTCCGACAGTGCGGCACTCCCTCAGTACTGACCCTCCGACAGTGCGGCGCTCCCTCAGTACTGACCCTCCGACAGTGCGGCCCTCCCTCAGTACTGACCCTCTGACAGTGCGGCGCTCCCTCAGTACTGACCCTCCGACAGTGCAGCGCTCCCTCAGTACTGACCCTCCGACAGTGCGGCGCTCCCTCAGTACTGACCCTCCGACAGTGCGGCGCTCCCTCAGTACCGACCCTCCGACAGTGCGGCGCTCCCTCAGTACTGACCCCCCGACAGTGCGGCGCTCCCTCAGTACTGACCCTCCGACAGTGCGGAGCTCCCTCAGTACTGACCCTCCGACAGTGTGGCGCTCCCTCAGTACTGACCCTCCGACAGTGCGGCGCTCCCTCAGTACTGACCCTCCGACAGTGCGGCGCTCCCTCAGTACTGACCCTCCGACAGTGCGGCGCTCCCTCAGTACTGACCCTCTGACAGTGCGGCCCTCCCTCAGTACTGACCCTCCGACAGGGCGGTGCTCCCTCAGTACTGACCCTCCGACAGGGCGGTGCTCCCTCAGTACTGACCCTCCGACAGGGCGGTGCTCCCTCAGTACTGACCCTCCGACAGTGCGGCCCTCCCTCAGTACTGACCCTCCGACAGTGCGGCGCTCCCTCAGTACTGACCCTCCGACAGTGTGGCGCTCCCTCAGTACCGACCCTCCGACAGTGCGGTGCTCCCTCAGTACCGACCCTCCGACATTGCGGCGCTCCCTCAGTACCGACCCTCCGACAGTGCGGCACTCCCTCAGTACTGACCCTCCGACAGTGCGGCGCTCCCTCAGTACTGACCCTCCGACAGTGCGGCGCTCCCTCAGTACTGACCCTCCGACAGTGCGGCGCTCCCTCAGTACCGACCCTCCGACAGTGCAGCACTCCCTCAGTACTGACCCTCCGACAGTGCGGCCCTCCCTCAGTACTGACCCTCCGACAGTGCGGCCCTCCCTCAGTACTGACCCTCCGACAGTGCGGCGCTCCCTCAGTACTGACCCTCCGACAGTGCGGCCCTCCCTCAGTACTGACCCTCCGACAGTGTGCGCTCCCTCAGTACTGACCCTCCGACAGTGCGGCCCTCCCTCAGTACTGACCCTCCGACAGTGCGGCGCTCCCTCAGTACCGACCCTCCGACAGTGCGGCGCTCCCTCAGTACTGACCCTCCGACAGTGCGGCGCTCCCTCAGTACTGACCCTCCGACAGTGCGGCGCTCCCTCAGTACTGACCCTCCGACAGTGCAGCGCTCCCTCAGTACTGACCCTCCGACAGTGCAGCGCTCCCTCAGTACTGACCCTCCGACAGTGCAGCGCTCCCTCAGTACTGACCCTCCGACAGTGCGGCCCTCCCTCAGTACTGACCCTCCGACAGTGCGGCCCTCCCTCAGTACTGACCCTCCGACAGTGCGGCGCTCCCTCAGTACTGACCCTCCGACAGTGCAGCGCTCCCTCAGTACTGACCCTCCGACAGTGCAGCGCTCCCTCAGTACTGACCCTCCGACAGTGCGGCGCTCCCTCAGTACCAACCCTCCGACAGTGCGGCGCTCCCTCAGTACTGACCCTCCGATGATCCAAACTGTGGGGACTCCTCACCCTCCCCCCAAACTGTGGGGACTCCTCACCCTCACCCCCAAACTGTGGGGACTCCTCACCCTCACCCCCAAACTGTGGGGACTCCTCACCCTCCCCCCAAACTGTGGGGACTCCTCACCCTCCCCCCAAACTGTGGGGACTCCTCACCCTCCCCCCAAACTGTGGGGACTCCTCACCCTCCCCCCAAACTGTGGGGACTCCTCACCCTCCCCCCCAAACTGTGGGGACTCCTCACCCTCCCCCCAAACTGTGGGGACTCCTCACCCTCCCCCCAAACTGTGGGGACTCCTCACCCTCCCCCAAACTGTGGGGACTCCTCACCCTCCCCCAAACTGTGGGGACTCCTCACCCTCCCCCCAAACTGTGGGGACTCCTCACCCTCCCCCCCAAACTGTGGGGACTCCTCACCCTCCCCCCCAAACTGTGGGGACTCCTCACCCTCCCCCCAAACTGTGGGGTCTCCTCACCCTCCCCCCAAACTGTGGGGACTCCTCACCCTCCCCCCAAACTGTGGGGACTCCTCACCCTCACCCCCAAACTGTGGGGACTCCTCACCCTCCCCCCAAACTGTGGGGACTCCTCACCCCCAAACTGTGGGACTCCTCACCCTCCCCCCCAAACTGTGGGGTCTCCTCACCCTCCCCCCCAAACTGTGGGGACTCCTCACCCTCCCCCCAAACTGTGGGGACTCCTCACCCTCCCCCCCAAACTATGGGGACTCCTCACCCTCCCCCCCAAACTGTGGGGACTCCTCACCCTCCCCCCAAACTGTGGGGTCTCCTCACCCTCCCCCCCAAACTGTGGGGACTCCTCACCCTCCCCCCAAACTGTGGGGACTCCTCACCTCCCCCCAAACTGTGGGGACTCCTCACCCTCCCCCCCAAACTGTGGGGACTCCTCACCCTCCCCCCCAAACTGTGGGGACTCCTCACCCTCCCCCCAAACTGTGGGGACTCCTCACCCTCCCCCCCAAACTGTGGGGACTCCTCACCCTCCCCTCCAAACTGTGGGTCTCCTCACCCTCCCCCCAAACTGTGGGGACTCCTCACCCTCCCCCCCAAACTGTGGGGACTCCTCACCCTCCCCTCAAACTGTGGGACTCCTCACCTCCCCCCCAAACTGTGGGGTCTCCTCACCCTCCCCCCAAACTGTGGGGTCTCCTCACCCTCCCCCCAAACTGTGGGGACTCCTCACCCTCCCCCCAAACTGTGGGGACTCCTCACCCTCCCCCCCAAACTGTGGGGACTCCTCACCCTCCCCCAAACTGTGGGGTCTCCTCACCCTCCCCCCAAACTGTGGGGACTCCTCACCCTCCCCCAAACTGTGGGGACTCCTCACCCTCCCCCCAAACTGTGGGGACTCCTCACCCTCCCCCAAACTGTGGGGACTCCTCACCCTCCCTCCAAACTGTGGGGACTCCTCACCCTCCCCCCAAACTGTGGGGACTCCTCACCCTCCCCCCAAACTGTGGGGACTCCTCACCCTCCCTCCAAACTGTGGGGACTCCTCACCCTCCCCCCAAACTGTGGGGACTCCTCACCCTCCCCCAAACTGTGGGGACTCCTCACCCTCCCCCCCAAACTGTGGGGACTCCTCACCCTCCCCCCAAACTGTGGGGACTCCTCACCTCCCCCCCAAACTGTGGGGACTCCTCACCCTCCCCCCAAACTGTGGGGTCTCCTCACCCTCCCCCCAAACTGTGGGGACTCCTCACCCTCCCCTCCAAACTGTGGGGACTCCTCACCCTCCCCCCAAACTGTGGGGACTCTCACCCTCCCCCCAAACTGTGGGGACTCCTCACCCTCCCCCCAAACTGTGGGGACTCCTCACCCTCCCCCCCAAACTGTGGGGACTCCTCACCCTCCCCCCAAACTGTGGGGACTCCTCACCCTCCCCCAAACTGTGGGGACTCCTCACCCTCCCCCAAACTGTGGGGACTCCTCACCCTCCCCCCAAACTGTGGGGACTCCTCACCCTCCCCCCAAACTGTGGGGACTTCCTCACCCTCCCCCCCAAACTGTGGGGACTCCTCACCCTCCAAACTGTGGGGACTCCTCACCCTCCCCCCAAACTGTGGGGATTCCTCACCCTCCCCCCAAACTGTGGGGACTCCTCACCCTCCA
>NW_027139430.1:104397-111897 GCF_035084215.1 Heptranchias perlo
TCTGCCCAGAGAGAGAGGGAAACCCCACCCCCTGCCCAGAGAGAGAGGGAAACCCCACCCCCCTGCCCAGAGAGAGGGGGAAACCCCACCCCCTGCCCAGAGAGAGGGGGAAACCCCACCCCCTGCCCAGAGAGAGGGAAACCCCACCCCCTGCCCAGAGAGAGAGGGAAACCCCACCCCCTGCCAGAGAGAGGGAAACCCCACCCCCTGCCCAGAGAGAGAGGGAAACCCCACCCCCTGCCCAGAGAGAGAGGGAAACCCCACCCCCTGCCCAGAGAGAGGGGAAACCCACCCCCTGCCCAGAGAGAGGGGGAAACCCCACCCCCTGCCCAGAGAGAGGGAGGGGGCGTGGTCTGATGACGTGTCCTGAGTGGGCGGGGCCGCGGGCTCTCCCTCCCCCCCCGGGGTTTGATGATGAAGTGAGGGGGAGGGAGGGGGCGTGGTCCGATGACGTGTCCTGAGTGGGCGGGGCCGCGGGCTCTCCCTCCCCCCCCCGGGGTTTGATGATGAAGTGAGGGGAGAGGGAGGGGGCGTGGTCTGATGACGTGTCCTGAGTGGGCGGGTCCGCGGGCTCTCCCCCCCCCCGGGGTTTGATGATGAAGTGAGAGGGAGGGAGGGGGCGTGGTCTGATGACGTGTCCTGAGTGGGCGGGGCCGCGGGCTCTCCTCCCTCCCCCCCGGGGTTTGATGATGAAGTGAGGGGGAGGGAGGGGGCGTGGTCTGATGACGTGTACTGAGTGGGCGGGGCCGCGGGCTCTCCCTCCCCCCCCGGGGTTTGATGATGAAGTGAGGGGAGAGGGAGGGGGCGTGGTCTGATGACGTGTCCTGAGTGGGCGGGGCCGCGGGCTCTCCCTCCCCCCCCCCCGGGGTTTGATGATGAAGTGAGGGGAGAGGGAGGGGGCGTGTGGTCCGATGACGTGTCCTGAGTGGGCGGGGCCGCGGGCTCTCCCTCCCCCCCCGGGGTTTGATGATGAAGTGAGGGGGAGGGAGGGGGCGTGGTCTGATGACGTGTCCTGAGTGGGCGGGGCCGCGGGCTCTCCCTCCCCCCCCGGGGTTTGATGATGAAGTGAGGGGAGAGGGAGGGGGCGTGGTCTGATGACGTGTCCTGAGTGGGCGGGGCCGCGGGCTCTCCCTCCCCCCCCCCGGGGTTTGATGATGAAGTGAGGGGGAGGGAGAGGGGGCGTGGTCTGATGACGTGTCCTGAGTGGGCGGGGCCGCGGGCTCTCCCTCCCCCCCCGGGGTTTGATGATGAAGTGAGGGGGAGGGAGGGGGCGTGGTCCGATGACGTGTCCTGAGTGGGCGGGGCCGCGGGCTCTCCCTCCCCCCCCGGGGTTTGATAATGAAGTGAGGAAGGGAGGGGGCGTGGTCTGATGACGTGTCCTGAGTGGGCGGGGCCGCGGGCTCTCCCTCCCCCCCCCCCCGGGTTTGATAATGAAGTGAGGGGAGAGGGAGGGGCGTGGTCTGATGACGTGTCCTGAGTGGGCGGGGCCGCGGGCTCTCCCTCCCCCCCCCCGGGGTTTGATGATGAAGTGAGGGGGAGGGAGGGGGCGTGGTCTGATGACGTGTCCTGAGTGGGCGGGGCCGCGGGCTCTCCCTCCCCCCCCCGGGGTTTGATGATGAAGTGAGGGGAGAGGGAGGGGGCGTGGTCTGATGACGTGTCCTGAGTGGGCGGGGCCGCGGGCTCTCCTCCCCCCCCCGGGGTTTGATGATGAAGTGAGAGGGAGGGGGCGTGGTCTGATGACGTGTCCTGAGTGGGCGGGGCCGCGGGCTCTCCCTCCCCCCCCCGGGGTTTGATGATGAAGTGAGAGGGGAGGGGGCGTGGTCTGATGACGTGTCCTGAGTGGGCGGGGCCGCGGGCTCTCCCTCCCCCCCGGGGTTTGATGATGAAGTGAGGGGGAGGGAGGGGGGCGTGGTCTGATGACGTGTCCTGAGTGGGCGGGGCCGCGGGCTCTCCCTCCCCCCCCCGGGGTTTGATGATGAAGTGAGGGGAGAGGGAGGGGGCGTGGTCTGATGACGTGTCCTGAGTGGGCGGGGCCGGGGGCTCTCCCTCCCCCCGGGGTTTGATAATGAAGTGAGGGAGGGAGAGGGGGCGTGGTCCGATGACGTGTCCTGAGTGGGCGGGGCCGCGGGCTCTCCCTCCCCCCCCGGGGTTTGATGATGAAGTGAGGGGGAGGAGGGGGCGTGGTCTGATGACGTGTCCTGAGTGGGCGGGGCCGCGGGCTCTCCCTCCCCCCCGGGGTTTGATGATGAAGTGAGGGGGAGGGAGGGGGCGTGGTCTGATGACGTGTCCTGAGTGGGCGGGGCCGCGGGCTCTCCCTCCCCCCCCCGGGGATTGATGATGAAGTGAGGGAGAGGGAGGGGGCGTGGTCTGATGACGTGTCCTGAGTGGGCGGGGCCGCGGGCTCTCCACCCCCCGGGGTTTGATGATGAAGTGAGGGGAGAGGGAGGGGGCGTGGTCCGATGACGTGTCCTGAGTGGGCGGGGCCGCGGGCTCTCCCTCCCCCCCGGGGTTTGATGATGAAGTGAGGGGGAGGGAGGGGGCGTGGTCCGATGACGTGTCCTGAGTGGGCGGGGCCGCGGGCTCTCCCCCCCCCCCGGGGTTTGATGATGAAGTGAGAGGGAGGGAGGGGGCGTGGTCTGATGACGTGTCCTGAGTGGGCGGGGCCGCGGGCTCTCCCTCCCCCCCCCCGGGGTTTGATGATGAAGTGAGGGGAGAGGGAGGGGGCGTGGTCTGATGACGTGTCCTGAGTGGGCGGGGCCGCGGGCTCTCCCTCCCCCCCGGGGTTTGATGATGAAGTGAGGGGAGAGGGAGGGGGCGTGGTCTGATGACGTGTCCTGAGTGGGCGGGGCCGCGGGCTCTCCTCCCCCCCCCGGGGTTTGATGATGAAGTGAGGGGGAGGGAGGGGGCGTGGTCTGATGACGTGTCCTGAGTGGGCGGGGCCGCGGGCTCTCCCCCCCCCCGGGGTTTGATGATGAAGTGAGGGGGAGGGAGGGGGCGTGGTCCGATGACGTGTCCTGAGTGGGCGGGCCGCGGGCTCTCCCCCCCCCCGGGGTTTGATGATGAAGTGAGGGGGAGGGAGAGGGGGCGTGGTCTGATGACGTGTCCTGAGTGGGCGGGGCCGCGGGCTCTCCCTCCCCCCCGGGGTTTGATGATGAAGTGAGGGGAGAGGGAGGGGGCGTGGTCTGATGACGTGTCCTGAGTGGGCGGGGCCGCGGGCTCTCCCCCCCCCGGGGTTTGATGATGAAGTGAGGGGGAGGGAGGGGGCGTGGTCTGATGACGTGTCCTGAGTGGGCGGGGCCGCGGGTTCTCCCTCCCCCCCCCCCGGGGTTTGATGATGAAGTGAGGGGGAGGGAGAGGGGGCGTGGTCTGATGACGTGTCCTGAGTGGGCGGGGCCGCGGGCTCTCCCTCCCCCCCCGGGGTTTGATAATGAAGTGAGGGGGAGGGAGGGGGCGTGGTCTGATGACGTGTCCTGAGTGGGCGGGGCCGCGGGCTCTCCCTCCCCCCCCCCCGGGGTTTGATGATGAAGTGAGGGGGAGGGAGGGGGCGTGGTCTGATGACGTGTCCTGAATGGGCGGGTCCGCGGGCTCTCCCTCCCCCCCGGGGTTTGATAATGAAGTGAGGGGGAGGGAGGGGGCGTGGTCTGATGACGTGTCCTGAGTGGGCGGGGCCGCGGGCTCTCCCTCCCCCCCCCCGGGGTTTGATGATGAAGTGAGGGGGAGGGAGGGGGCGTGGTCTGATGACGTGTCCTGAGTGGGCGGGGCCGCGGGCTCTCCCTCCCCCCCCCCCCGGGGTTTGATGATGAAGTGAGGGGAGAGGGAGGGGGCGTGGTCTGATGACGTGTCCTGAGTGGGCGGGGCCGCGGGCTCTCCCTCCCCCCCCGAGGTTTGATAATGAAGTGAGGGAGAGGGAGGGGGCGTGGTCCGATGACGTGTCCTGAGTGGGCGGGGCCGCGGGCTCTCCCTCCCCCCCCCGGGTTTGATGATGAAGTGAGGGGAGAGGGAGGGGGCGTGGTCTGATGACGTGTCCTGAGTGGGCGGGGCCGCGGGCTCTCCCTCCCCCCCGGGGTTTGATGATGAAGTGAGGGGGAGGGAGGGGGCGTGGTCTGATGACGTGTCCTGAGTGGGCGGGGCCGCGGGCTGTCCCTCCCCCCCCGGGGTTTGATGATGAAGTGAGGGGAGAGGGAGGGGGCGTGGTCTGATGACGTGTACTGAGTGGGCGGGGCCGCGGGCTCTCCCTCCCCCCCCCCCGGGGTTTGATGATGAAGTGAGGGGAGAGGGAGGGGGCGTGGTCTGATGACGTGGCCTGAGTGGGCGGGGCCGCGGGCTCTCCCTCCCCCCCCCCGGGGTTTGATGATGAAGTGAGGGAGAGGGAGGGGGCGTGGTCTGATGACGTGTACTGAGTGGGCGGGGCCGCGGGCTCTCCCTCCCCCCCCGGGGTTTGATGATGAAGTGAGGGGAGAGGGAGGGGGCGTGGTCTGATGACGTGTCCTGAGTGGGCGGGGCCGCGGGCTCTCCCTCCCCCCCCCGGGGTTTGATAATGAAGTGAGGGGGAGGGAGGGGGCGTGGTCTGATGACGTGTCCTGAGTGGGCGGGGCCGCGGGCTCTCCCTCCCCCCCCGGGTTTGATGATGAAGTGAGGGGAGAGGGAGGGGGCGTGGTCCGATGACGTGTCCTGAGTGGGCGGGGCCGCGGGCTCTCCCTCATCCCCCGGGGTTTGATGATGAAGTGAGGGGAGAGGGAGGGGGCGTGGTCCGATGACGTGATCCTGGGTGGGCGGGGCCGGGTCCGCGGGGTCTCCCGCCCTCCCCCCGCACGGGCCTCTATATAAGGCGGCGGGCGGCGGCCCCGCGCCTCAGTCGGAGTCGGCGCCGGGGATGGAGGGAGGAGCGGGCGGGTCGGGAATCCAGTCCCAGGCTTCGGGCCCGGGGGCGGCACTCGGGCCCGAGCAAGTGCTGGCCGGGTTCAACAAACTGAGGCAGGAGCAGCGCGGCCTGGCCGGGAAAGGGGCGGAGCTGGAGCAGGAGGTGGCGGAGCACGGGTAATAATCACAGTAATAATACTGGGGGGGGGAGTAATGATACTGGGGGGGGAGAGTAATCATACTGGGGGGGGAGGGAGTAATAATACTGGGGGGGAGGGAGTAATAATACTGGGGGGAGTAATAATACTGGGGGAGGGGGTAATAATGCTGGGGGGGAGAGAGAGTAGTGATAGTGGGGGAGGGAAGAGTAATAATACTGGGGGAGGGGGTAATAATGCTGGGGGAGAGAGAGAGTTGTGATAGTGGGGGAGGGAAGAGTAATAATACTGGGGGGCGTAATAATACTGGGGAGGTAGAGAGTAATGATAGTGGGGGAGGGGAGAGTAATAATACTGGGGGGAGTAATAATACTGGGGGAGGGGGTAATAATGCTGGGAGAGAGAGAGTAGTGATAGTGGGGGAGGGAAGAGTAATAATACTGGGGGAGGGGGTGATAATGCTGGGGGAGAGAGAGAGAGTAGTGATAGTGGGGGAGGGAAGAGTAATAATACTGGGGGAGGGGGTAGTAATGCTGGGGGAGAGAGAGAGTAGTGATAGTGGGGGAGGGAAGAGTAATAATACTGGGGGGAGTAATAATACTGGGGAGGTAGAGAGTAATGATAGTGGGGGAGGGGAGAGTAATAATACTGGGGGGAGTAATAATACTGGGGAGGTAGAGAGTAATGATAGTGGGGGAGGGGAGAGTAATAATACTGGGGGAGGGGGTAATAATGCTGGGGGAGAGAGAGAGTTGTGATAGTGGGGGAGGGAAGAGTATTAATACTGGGGGAGGGGGTAATAATGCTGGGGGAGAGAGAGAGTTGTGATAGTGGGGGAGGGAAGAGTAATAATACTGGGGGGCGTAATAATACTGGGGAGGTAGAGAGTAATGATAGTGGGGGAGGGGAGAGTAATAATACTGGGGGGAGTAATAATACTGGGGGAGGGGGTAATAATGCTGGGAGAGAGAGAGTATTGATAGTGGGGGAGGGAAGAGTAATAATACTGGGGGAGGGGGTGATAATGCTGGGGGAGAGAGAGAGAGTAGTGATAGTGGGGGAGGGAAGAGTAATAATACTGGGGGAGGGGGTAGTAATGCTGGGGGAGAGAGAGAGTAGTGATAGTGGGGGAGGGAAGAGTAATAATACTGGGGGAGTAATAATACTGGGGAGGTAGAGAGTAATGATAGTGGGGGAGGGGAGAGTAATAATACTGGGGGGAGTAATAATACTGGGGAGGTAGAGAGTAATGATAGTGGGGGAGGGGAGAGTAATAATACTGGGGGGGGGGAGTGATGATGCTGGGGGGAGTAATAATACTGGGGTGGTAGAGAGTAATGATAGTGGGGGAGGGGAGAGTAATAATACTGAGGGGGGAGTAATGATGCTGGGGGGAGTAATAATGCTGGGGGGCAGAGTAATAGTTATAATAGTAGTGATAATACTGGGGGGAGCAATAATATTGGGAGGAGAGGAGCATGGGAAATAGTAAGAGTAATAATACTGGGAGGAGTGAAAATAAGAGTAATAATACTGGGGGGAGTGAAAATAACAGTAATAATATGGGGGGAGTAATAAGTGATAATACAGGGGGCACAGAGAGCAACATGGGTTATAATACAGGGGGTAAGGAATAACAGTGATAATAGTAATGATGAGGATGAATAATAATACGAGGGGTGAGAGTAACAGCGTTAATACTGGGGGCAGAGCATAGCTGATAGTAGTAATAATACTGGGGGAGAGAGAGAGGAGCACGGGTTATAATAATAATACTGGGGGGAGAGAGAGAGAGAGAGAGAGAGGAGCACGGGTTATAATAATAATACTGGGGGGAGAGAGGAGCACGGGTTATAATAATAATACTGGGGGGAGAGAGAGGAGCACGGGTTATAATAATAATACTGGGGGGAGAGAGAGGAGCACGGGTTATAATAATAATACTGGGGAGAGAGAGAGGAGCACGGGTTATAATAATAATACTGGGGGGAGAGAGAGAGAGGAGCACGGGTTATAATAATAATACTGGGGGGAGAGAGAGAGGAGCACGGGTTATAATAATAATACTGGGGGGAGAGAGAGGAGCACGGGTTATAATAATAATACTGGGGGGGAGAGAGAGAGGAGCACGGGTTATAATAATAATACTGGGGGGAGAGAGAGGAGCACGGGTTATAATAATAATACTGGGGGGGGAGAGAGAGGAGCACGGGTTATAATAATAATACTGGGGGGAGAGAGAGAGGAGCACGGGTTATAATAATAATACTGGGGGGAGAGAGAGAGGAGCACGGGTTATAATAATAATACTGGGGGGAGAGAGAGGAGCACGGGTTATAATAATAATACTGGGGGGAGAGAGAGAGGAGCACGGGTTATAATAATAATACTGGGGGGAGAGAGAGGAGCACGGGTTATAATAATAATACTGGGGAGAGAGAGGAGCACGGGTTATAATAATAATACTGGGGGGGAGAGAGAG
>NW_027139430.1:126897-161897 GCF_035084215.1 Heptranchias perlo
TATCCCACACCCCTCACTGTAACACTGATATATCCCACACCCCTCACTGTAACACTGATATATCCCACACCCCTCACTGTAACACTGATATACCCCACACCCCTCACTCTAACACTGATATATCCCACACCCCTCACTGTAACACTGATATATCCCACACCCCTCACTGTAACACTGATATATCCCACACCCCTCACTGTTACACTGATATATCCCACACCCCTCACTGTAGCACTGATATATCCCACACCCCTCACTGTAACACTGATATATCCCACACCCCTCACTGTGACACTGATATATCCCACACCCCTCACTGTAGCACTGATATATCCCACACCCCATCACTGTAACACTGATATATCCCACACCCCCTCACTGTAACACTGATATAACCCACACCCCTCACTGTAACACTCTGATATATCCCACACCCCTCACTGTAACACTGATGTAACCCACACCCCTCACTGTAACACTGATATAACCCACACCCCTCACTGTAACACTGATATATCCCACACCCCTCACTGTAACACTGATATAACCCACACCCCTCACTGTAACACTGATATATCCCACACCCCTCACTGTTACACTGATATATCCCACACCCCTCACTGTTACACTGATATATCCCACACCCCTCACTGTAACACTGATATATCCCACACCCCTCACTGTAAAACTCTGATATACCCCACACCCCTCACTGTAACACTGTGATATACCCCACACCCCTCCCTGTAACACTCTGATATATCCCACACCCCTCACTGTAACACTGATATACCCCACACCCCTCACTGTAACACTGATAAATCCCACACCCCTCACTGTAACACTGATATACCCCACACCCCTCACTGTAACACTGATATATCCCACACCCCTCACTGTAACACTCTGATATCCCCCACACCCCTCACTGTAACACTGATATACCCCACACCCCTCACTGTAACACTGATATATCCCACACCCCTCACTGTAACACTCTGATATAACCCACACCCCTCACTGTAACACTGATATACCCCACACCCCTCACTGTAACACTGATATATCCCACACCCCTCACTGTAACACTCTGATATCCCCCACACCCCTCACTGTAACACTGATATACCCCACACCCCTCACTGTAACACTGATATACCCCACACCCCTCACTGTAACACTCTGATATATCCCACACCCCTCACTGTAACACTGATATATCCCACACCCCTCACTGTAAAACTCTGATATATCCCACACCCCTCACTGTAACACTGATATATCCCACACCCCTCACTGTAACACTGATATATCCCACACCCCTCACTGTAAAACTCTGATATACCCCACACCCCTCACTGTAACACTGTGATATACCCCACACCCCTCCCTGTAACACTCTGATATATCCCACACCCCTCACTGTAACACTGATATACCCCACACCCCTCACTGTAACACTGATAAATCCCACACCCCTCACTGTAACACTGATATACCCCACACCCCTCACTGTAACACTCTGATATATCCCACACCCCTCACTGTAACACTGATATATCCCACACCCCTCACTGTAACACTGATATATCCCACACCCCTCACTGTAACACTGATATATCCCACACCCCTCACTGTAACACTCTGATATCCCCCACACCCCTCACTGTAACACTGATATATCCCACACCCCTCACTGTAACACTCTGATATACCCCACACCCCTCACTGTAACACTCTGATATATCCCACACCCCTCACTGTAACACTCTGATATATCCCACACCCCTCACTGTAACACTCTGATATATCCCACACCCCTCACTGTAACACTGATATACCCCACACCCCTCACTGTAACACTGATATACCCCACACCCCTCACTGTAACACACTGATATATCCCACACCCCTCACTGTAACACTGATATATCCCACACCCCTCACTGTAACACTGATATACCCCACACCCCTCACTGTTACACTGATATATCCCACACCCCTCACTGTAACACTGATATATCCCACACCCCTCACTGTAACACTGATATATCCCACACCCCTCACTGTAACACTGATATATCCCACACCCCTCACTGTAACACTGATATAACCCACACCCCTCACTGTAACACTGATATATCCCACACCCCTCACTGTGACACTGATATAACCCACACCCCTCACTGTGACACTGATATATCCCACACCCCTCACTGTAACACTGATATATCCCACACCCCTCACTGTGACACTCTGATGTAACCCACACCCCTCACTGTGACACTGATGTATCCCACACCCCTCACTGTAACACTGATATATCCCACACCCCTCACTGTAACACTGATATATCCCACACCCCTCACTGTGACACTGATATACCCCACACCCCTCACTGTAACACTGAGATACCCCACACCCCTCACTGTAACACTGAGATACCCCACACCCCTCACTGTAACACTGAGATACCCCACACCCCTCACTGTAACACTGAGATACCCCACACCCCTCACTGTAACACTGATATACCCCACACCCCTCACTGTAACACTCTGATATAACCCACACCCCTCACTGTAACACTGATATACCCCACACCCCTCACTGGAACACTCTGATATATCCCACACCCCTCACTGTAACACTGATATACCCCACACCCCTCACTGTAACACTGATATACCCCACACCCCTCACTGTAACACTGATATATCCCACACCCCTCACTGTAACACTCTGATATATCCCACACCCCTCACTGTAACACTCTGATATATCCCACACCCCTCACTGTAACACTGATATATCCCACACCCCTCACTGGAACACTGATATATCCCACACCCCTCACTGGAACACTCTGATATATCCCACACCCCTCACTGTAACACTGATATACCCCACACCCCTCACTGTAACACTGATATACCCCACACCCCTCACTGTAACACTGATATATCCCACACCCCTCACTGTAACACTGATATATCCCACACCCCTCACTGTAACACTGATATACCCCACACCCCTCACTGTAACACTGATATATCCCACACCCCTCACTGTAACACTGATATATCCCACACCCCTCACTGTAACACTGATATACCCCACACCCCTCACTGTAACACTGATATATCCCACACCCCTCACTGTAACACTGATATACCCCACACCCCTCACTGTAACACTGATATATCCCACACCCCTCACTGTAACACTGATATATCCCACACCCCTCACTGTAACACTGATATATCCCTCACCCCTCACTGTAACACTGATATATCCCACACCCCTCACTGTAACACTGATATACCCCACACCCCTCACTGTAACACTGATATAACCCACACCCCTCACTGTAACACTGATATATCCCACACCCCTCACTGTAACACTGATATATCCCACACCCCTCACTGTAACACTGATATATCCCTCACCCCTCACTGTAACACTGATATATCCCACACCCCTCACTGTAACACTGATATACCCCACACCCCTCACTGTAACACTGATATAACCCACACCCCTCACTGTAACACTCTGATATATCCCACACCCCTCACTGTAACACTGATATACCCCACACCCCTCACTGTAACACTGATATACCCCACACCCCTCACTGTAACACCGTTAAGTGCAAGTTCGTTCTAACTGATCCCGTTCTCCCTCTCTCTCCTCCCCCTCCGCACCCCTCGTGTCTGTCTCTGCGTGTGTGTGTCCCCCCTCAGTTGGTGAAGCTGATCGAGACGCTGAACACCCAGTTGCAGTCCAAGGGCCGCGAACTGAACGAGTACCGGGCCAACTACAACATCCGGCTGATGAACGAGGAGGAGAAGGCGGCGCGGGAGAGCGAGTCCGGGGGCCGGGCGGGGGGCACCGGGGTTCTCGTCTCCTAGTGTAAGGGCGGGGGGGGTGGGGATTCTCTCCTCTCAACTCTCCCCACCGCATGCAGTTTTCAGCCCCTCGAGGTGAGTGGGCGGTGGTGACGATGAGAGTCCCAGGAGGAGAAGATTGTGAAATAGCAGCTGTTCGCCCTTGGGGGGCGTCGCGCAAGACTCTTTGCTGGTTTCTCCCTGGGTGCTGAGGGTGCGGGGAGGGGGGTCTCACCCTCTTTTTTTCCCCCCTGCCATCGGGACTCTTGGAATCTTTCCCGGTGTTGTTCTGTTTCTGTTGTCGCGAATTATTGATTAAACTGTGTGTGTCGGAGTTCAGGAGTGGCGTCGTGGTTGGATCGGGTCTCTCAGGCGCATGCACACGCTTTCCCATCGTTTTACAGCACGGGCTCGAAGAGGCGGAGGGGGGGGCGCGGGGGCTGAACGGCCTCTTCCCGTTCCCGGGCTGAAGGCTCGAAGAGGGGCCGAACGGCCTCCTCCTCCTGTCCCCGCTTTGCACTGAGCTGCCTCCGGAGCAGGCGTGCTCCTCCGTTGTAACCTCCAGGCGTCCGAAGGTTGCTGCACAAGGTGAGGGCTCACGGGGGTTGGGGGTAATTTGTTAGCACGGATGGAGGATTGGTTTAACGGACAGAAAACAGAGAGCAGGGATAAACGGGTCATTCTCAGGCTGGCAGGCTGTAACCAGTGGGGTGCCGCGAGGGTCAGTGCTCGGGCCTCAGCTATTTACAATCTGTATCAACGATATAGAATATAAGAGCGAGGAGGTTATGATGGAGCTGTATAAAACACTGGTTAGCCCACAGCTGGAGTACTGTGTGCAGTTCTGGTCGCCGCACGACAGGAAGGATGTGATCACTTTGGAGAGGGTGCAGAGGAGATTCACCAGGATGTTACCAGGGCTGGAGCGCTTCAGCTGTGAAGAGAGACTGGGAAGATTGGGTTTGTTTTCCTTGGAGCAGAGGAGGCTGAGGGGGGGGACATGATTGAGGTGTACAAAATTATGAGGGGCACAGATAGGATGGATACCAAGGAGCTTCTTCCCTTCGTTGAGGGTTCTATAACCAGGGGGCATAGATTCAAGGTAAAAGGCGGGAGGTTTAGAGGGGATTTGAGAGAGAACTTTTTCACCCAGAGGGTGGCTGGAGTCTGGAACTCACTGCCTGGGAGGGTTGTGGAGGCAGGAACCCTCACAACATTCAAGAAGCATTTGGATGAGCACTTGAAATGCCATAGCATACAAGGCTACGGACCAAATGCTGGAATATGGGATTAGAGCAGACAGGGCTTGATGGCCGGCGCGGACACGATGGGCCGAAGGGCCTCTATCCGTGCTGGATAACTCTATGACTCTATGCCCGGACTTCAAGGGTTAAGTTACGAGGAGAGATGACACAAATTGGGGTTGTGTTCTCTGGAGTTTCGAAGGTTAAGGGGTGATCTGATCGAAGTTTATAAGATATTGAGGGGAACGGAGAGGGTGGATGGAGAGAAACTATTTCCGCTGGTTGGGGATTCTAGGAGTAGGGGGGCACAGTCTTAAAATTAGAGCCAGACCTTTCAGGAGCGAGATTAGAAAACATTTCTACACACAAAGGGTGGTAGAAGTTTGGAACTCTCTTCCGCAATCGGCAATTGATACCAGCTCAATCGCTAAATTTAAATCTGAGATAGATAGCTTTTTGGGCAACCAAAGGTATTAAGGGATATGGGCCAATGGCAGGTATATGGAGTTAGATCACAGATCAGCCCATGACCTTATCAAATGGCGGAGCAGGCACGAGGGGCTGAATGGCCTCCTCCTGTTCCTATGTTCTGAGAGAGAGGGACTGAGAGACACCAGTCAGTGTACAGATATCTCCCTGAGAGAGAGGGGACTGAGAGACACCAGTCAGTGTACAGATATCTCCCTGAGAGAGAGGGGACTGAGAGACACCAGTCAGTGTCCAGATATCTCCCTGAGAGAGAGGGACTGAGAGACACCAGTCAGTGTACAGATATCTCCCTGAGAGAGAGGGGACTGAGAGACACCAGTCAGTGTACAGATATCTCCCTGAGAGAGAGAGGGACTGAGACACCAGTCAGTGTACAGATATCTCCCTGAGAGAGAGGGGACTGAGAGACACCAGTCAGTGTACAGATATCACCCTGAGAGAGAGGGGACTGAGAGACACCAGTCAGTGTACAGATATCTCCTTGAGAGAGAGGGACTGAGAGACACCAGTCAGTGTACAGATATCACCCTGAGAGAGAGGGGACTGAGAGACACCAGTCAGTGTACAGATATCACCCTGAGAGAGAGGGGACTGAGAGACACCAGTCAGTGTACAGATATCTCCCTGAGAGAGAGAGGGACTGAGACACCAGTCAGTGTACAGATATCTCCCTGAGAGAGAGGGGACTGAGAGACACCAGTCAGTGTACAGATATCACCCTGAGAGAGAGGGGACTGAGAGACACCAGTCAGTGTACAGATATCTCCTTGAGAGAGAGGGACTGAGAGACACCAGTCAGTGTACAGATATCACCCTGAGAGAGAGGGGACTGAGAGACACCAGTCAGTGTACAGATATCTCCCTGAGAGAGAGGGGACTGAGAGACACCAGTCAGTGTACAGATATCACCCTGAGAGAGAGGACTGAGAGACACCAGTCAGTGTACAGATATCACCCTGAGAGAGAGGACTGAGACACCAGTCAGTGTACAGATATCACCCTGAGAGAGAGGACTGAGAGACACCAGTCAGTGTACAGATATCACCCTGAGAGAGAGGACTGAGACACCAGTCAGTGTACAGATATCACCCTGAGAGAGAGGGGACTGAGAGACACCAGTCAGTGTACAGATATCACCCTGAGAGAGAGGGGGACTGAGAGACACCAGTCAGTGTACAGATATCTCCCTGAGAGAGAGGGGGACTGAGACACCAGTCAGTGTACAGATATCTCCCTGAGAGGGGGGGGACTGAGAGACACCAGTCAGTGTACAGATATCTCCCTGAGAGAGAGGGGACTGAGAGACACCAGTCAGTGTACAGATATCTCCCTGAGAGAGAGGGGACTGAGAGACACCAGTCAGTGTGCAGATATCTCCCTGAGAGAGAGGGACTGAGAGACACCAGTCAGTGTACAGATATCTCCCTGAGAGGGGGGGGACTGAGAGACACCAGTCAGTGTACAGATATCTCCCTGAGAGAGAGGGGACTGAGAGACACCAGTCAGTGTACAGATATCTCCCTGAGAGAGAGGGGACTGAGAGACACCAGTCAGTGTGCAGATATCTCCCTGAGAGAGAGGGACTGAGAGACACCAGTCAGTGTACAGATATCTCCCTGAGAGAGAGGGGACTGAGAGACACCAGTCAGTGTACAGATATCTCCCTGAGAGAGAGGGACTGAGAGACACCAGTCAGTGTACAGATATCTCCCTGAGAGAGGGGACTGAGAGACACCAGTCAGTGTACAGATATCTCCCTGAGAGAGAGGGGACTGAGAGACACCGGTCAGTGTACAGATATCTCCCTGAGAGAGAGGGGACTGAGAGACACCAGTCAGTGTGCAGATATCTCCCTGAGAGAGAGAGGGACTGAGAGACACCAGTCAGTGTGCAGATATCTCCCTGAGAGAGAGGGACTGAGAGACACCAGTCAGTGTACAGATATCACCCTGAGAGAGAGGGGACTGAGAGACACCAGTCAGTGCACAGATATCACCCTGAGAGAGAGGGGACTGAGAGACACCAGTCAGTGTGCAGATATCTCCCTGAGAGAGAGGGACTGAGAGACACCAGTCAGTGTACAGATATCACCCTGAGAGAGAGGGGACTGAGAGACACCAGTCAGTGCACAGATATCACCCTGAGAGAGAGGGGACTGAGAGACACCAGTCAGTGTACAGATATCTCCCTGAGAGAGGGGACTGAGAGACACCAGTCAGTGTACAGATATCTCCCTGAGAGAGAGGGGACTGAGAGACACCAGTCAGTGTACAGATATCTCCCTGAGAGAGAGGGGACTGAGAGACACCAGTCAGTGTACAGATATCTCCCTGAGAGAGAGAGGAGTGAGAGACACCAGTCAGTGTACAGATATCACCCTGAGAGAGAGGGGACTGAGAGACACCAGTCAGTGTTCAGATATCTCCCTGAGAGAGAGGGACTGAGAGACACCAGTCAGTGTTCAGATATCTCCCTGAGAGAGAGAGGGGACTGAGAGACACCAGTCAGTGTACAGATATCTCCCTGAGAGAGAGGGGACTGAGAGACACCAGTCAGTGTACAGATATCTCCCTGAGAGAGGGGACTGAGAGACACCAGTCAGTGTACAGATATCTCCCTGAGAGAGAGGGGACTGAGAGACACCAGTCAGTGTTCAGATATCTCCCTGAGAGGGAGAGGGACCGAGTGTATTGTATCCAAGTTTGCTGATGATACAAAGCTGGGTGGGAAAGTAAGCTGGAGGAGGACACAGAGGGATAGAGACAGAGGGGGTGAGAAGGTGGCAGATGGAGTATAATGTGGGGAAATGTGAGGTTATTCACTTCAGTCGGAAGAATAGAAAAAACAGAATATTGTATAAATGGTGAGAAACTATTAAATGTTGGTGTCCAGAGAGACTTGGGTGTCCTCGTACAAGAAACACAAAAAGTTAACACGCAGGTACAGCAATTAGGAAGGCAAACGGTACGTTGGCCTTAATTGCAAGAGGGTTGGAGTACAAGAGTAAGGAAGTCTTACTACAGTTGTCCAGGGCTTTGGTGAGACCTCACCTGGAGCACTGTCTACAGTTCTGGTCTCCTTATCTGAGGAAGGATAGACTTGCCTTAGAGGGGATGCAACGAAGGTTCACTGGATTGATTCCTGGGATGAGGGGGTTGTCCTATGAGGAGAGATTGAGTAGAATGGGCCCATACTCTCTGGAGTTTCGGAGAATGAGAGGTGATCTCATTGAAACATCGAAGATTCTGAGGGGGGTTTGACAGGGTAGATGCTGAGAGGGCGTTTCCCCCCTTGGCTGGAGAGTCCGGAACGAGGGGGCATCGTCTCAGGATAAGGGGTCGGCCATCCAAGACTGAGATGAGGAGGGATTTCTTCACTGAGGGCGGTGAATCTTTGGAATTCTCTCCCCCAGAGGCCTGCGGATGCTCAGTCGTCGAGTATATTCAAGGCTGAGATCGATGGATATTTGGACTCTGGGGGGAATCGAGGGATACGGGGATCGGGCGGGAAAGAGGAGTTGAGTTCGAAGAGGGGACACCGAACGGCGGAGCAGGCTCGAGGGGCCGAGCGGCCTCCTCCTGCTCCCTATTTCTGCTGTCCTCGACCTCGTGCGAGCAAGGGCGGGGACCCTGAAGCGACGGCGAGAGGCAGCACGGGCCGAAACCCCTGGATGTCGATCTCGTCAGCCCTGCGACTGAGCGAAGAATCGCGGAGCGCGGAAGGAAAAAAAAAACCCGCGCTGATTGCGAGGGACTCGATCAAATCTCCCCTTGACCGTCTCGGCTCCGAGGAAAACAGACAAACTCTCTCCAAGAGCGGGCGGAGACACACACACACACACACACACACGGAGACGTTCAGGAAGCTGTGCGCTTTATTCAGATTTGTTTGCAAAGATCTCCCGACGGTCGACGTTCTCCCTCTTCCCCTCCCGCCCCAGGTCCGTGTTAAGTGTTGATCTCCAGGGTGTAAATCTCAGGAGAGCAGCTTGTCCCGTCCGGCCCCCGACCGCCGATCAGACACAGGTTCTCGCCGACCACCAAGACCCGATGGCCGACTCTCTTCATCTCTGAATCCGTGCCGCTGAGCTGGTACCAGCGGCCGCCAGCAGTCCCTGGGAGGCAGAACGATCGGATCAGTGCACGGGGACGTGGGTTAGATCCAGGGTAACACTCCCTCGACACTGTCCCGTCAAACACTCCCAGGGCAGGTACAGGGTGAGATACAGAGTAAAGCTCCCTCGACACTGTCCCATCAAACACTCCCAGGGCAGGTACGGGGTGAGATACAGAGTAAAGCTCCCTCTACACTGTCCCGTCAAACACTCCCAGGGCAGGGACAGGGTGAGATGCAGAGTAAAGCTCCCTCTACACTGTCACATCAAACACTCCCAGGGCAGGTACAGGGTTAGATACAGAGTAAAGCTCCCTCTACACTGTCCCATCAAACACTCCCAGGGTAGGTACAGGGTAAGATACAGAGTAAAGCTCCCTCTACACTGTCACATCAAACACTCCCAGGGCAGGTACAGGGTTAGATACAGAGTAAAGCTCCCTCTACACTGTCCCATCAAACACTCCCAGGGCAGGTACAGGGTTAGATACAGAGTAAAGCTCCCTCTACACTGTCCCATCAAACACTCCCAGGGCAGGTACAGGGTGAGATACAGAGTAAAGCTCCCTCTACACTGTCCCATCAAACACTCCCAGGGCAGGTACAGGGTGAGATACAGAGTGAAGCTCCCTCTACACTGTCCCATCAAACACTCCCAGGGCAGGTACAGGGTGAGATACAGAGTAAAGCTCCCTCCACACTGTCCCATCAAACACTCCCAGGGTCAGGTACAGGGTTAGATACAGAGTAAAGCTCCCTCTGCACTGTCCCATCAAACACTCCCAGGGCAGGTACAGGGTGAGATACAGAGTAAAGCTCCCTCTACACTGTCCCATCAAACACTCCCAGGGTCGGTACAGGGTGAGATACAGAGTAAAGCTCCCTCTACACTGTCCGATCAAACACTCCCAGGGCAGGTACAGGGTTAGATACAGAGTAAAGCTCCCTCTACACTGTCCCATCAAATACTCCCAGGGTCAGGTACAGGGTTAGATACAGAGTAAAGCTCCCTCTGCACTGTCCCGTCAAACACTCTCAGGGCAGGTACAGGGTTCGGTACAGAGTAAAGCTCCCTCGACACTGTCCCATCAAACACTCCCAGGGTCAGGTACAGGGTTAGATACAGAGTAAAGCTCCCTCCACACTGTCCCATCAAACACTCCCATGGTCAGGTACAGGGTTAGATACAGAGTAAAGCTCCCTCTACACTGTCCCATCAAACACTCCCAGGGCAGGGACAGGGTTAGATACAGAGTAAAGCTCCCTCTACACTGTCCCATCGAACACTCCCAGGGTCAGGTACAGGGTTAGATACAGAGTAAAGCTCCCTCTACACTGTCCCGTCAAACACTCCCAGGGCAGGTGCAGGGTTAGATACAGAGTAAAGCTCCCTCCACACTGTCCCATCAAACACTCCCAGGGCAGGGACAGGGTGAGATACAGAGTAAAGCTCCCTCTACACTGTCCCATCAAACACTCCCAGGGCAGGTACAGGGTTAGATACAGAGTAAAGCTCCCTCTACACTGTCCCATCAAACACTCCCAGGGTCAGGTATAGGGTTAGATACAGAGTAAAGCTCCCTCTACACTGTCCCATCAAACACTCCCAGGGCAGGTACAGGGTTAGATGCAGAGTAAAGCTCCCTCTACACTGTCCGATCAAACACTCCCAGGGCAGGTACAGGGTTAGATACAGAGTAAAGCTCCCTCTACACTGTCCCATCAAACACTCCCAGGGTCAGGTACAGGGTTAGATACAGAGTAAAGCTCCCTCCACACTGTCCCATCAAACACTCCCAGGGCAGGTACAGGGTTAGAGACAGAGTAAAACTCCCTCCACACTGTCCCGTCAAACACTCCCAGGGCAGGTACAGGGTTGGACACAGAGTAAAGCTCCCTCTACACTGTCCCATCAAACACTCCCAGGGCAGATACAGGGTTAGATACAGAGTAAAGCTCCCTCTACACTGTCCCGTCAAACACTCCCAGGGCAGGTACAGGGTTGGACACAGAGTAAAGCTCCCTCTTCACTGTCCCATCAAACACTCCCAGGGCAGATACAGGGTTAGATACAGAGTAAAGCTCCCTCTACACTGTCCCATCAAACACTCCCAGGGCAGGTTTAGGGTTAGATACAGAGTAAAGCTCCCTCTGCACTGTCCCATCAAACACTCCCAGGGGCAGGTACAGGGTTAGATACAGAGCAAAGCTCCCTCTACACTGTCCCATCAAACACTCCCTGGGTCAGGTACAGGGATAGATACAGAGTAAAGCTCCCTCTACACTGTCCCATCAAACACTCCCAGGGCAGGTACAGGGTTAGATGCAGAGTAAAGCTCCCTCTCCACTGTCCCGTTAAACACTCCCAGGGCAGGTACAGGGTTAGATACAGAGTAAAGCTCCCTCTACACTGTCCCGTCAAACACTCCCAGGGTCAGGTACAGGGTTAGATACAGAGTAAAGCTCCCTCTACACTGTCCCATCAAACACTCCCAGGGTCAGGTACAGGGTTAGATACAGAGTAAAGCTCCCTCTACACTGTCCCGTCAAACACTCCCAGGGCAGGTACAGGGTTAGATACAGAGTAAAGCTCCCTCTACACTGTCCCATCAAACACTCCCAGGGCAGGTACAGGGTTCGATACAGAGTAAAGCTCCCTCGACACTGTCCCATCAAACACTCCCAGGGCAGGTACAGGGTTCGATACAGAGTAAAGCTCCCTCCACACTGTCCCATCAAACACTCCCAGGGCAGGTGCAGGGTTAGATACAGAGTAAAGCTCCCTCCACACTGTCCCGTCAAACACTCCCAGGGCAGGTACAGGGTTAGATACAGAGTAAAGCTCCCTCTACACTGTCCCATCAAACACTCCCAGGGGCAGGTACAGGGTTAGATACAGAGTAAAGCTCCCTCTACACTGTCCCATCAAACACTCCCAGGGGCAGGTACAGGGTTAGATACAGAGTAAAGCTCCCTCGACACTGTCCCATCAAACACTCCCAGGGTCAGGTACAGGGTTAGATACAGAGTAAAGCTCCCTCTACACTATCCCATCAAACACTCCCAGGGCAGGTACAGGGTTAGATACAGAGTAAAGCTCCCTCTACACTGTCCCATCAAACACTCCCAGGGGCAGGTGCAGGGTTAGATACAGAGTAAAGCTCCCTCTACACTGTCCCATCAAATGCTCCCAGGGTCAGGTACAGGGTTAGATACAGAGTAAAGCTCCCTCGACACTGTCCCGTCAAACACTCCCAGGGCAGGTGCAGGGTTAGATACAGAGTAAAGCTCCCTCTACACTGTCCCATCAAACACTCCCAGGGCAGGTACAGGGTTAGATACAGAGTAAAGCTCCCTCTACACTGTCCCATCAAACACTCCCAGGGCAGGTACAGGGTTAGATACAGAGTAAAGCTCCCTCTACACTGTCCCATCAAACACTCCCAGGGTCAGGTACAGGGTTAGATACAGAGTAAAGCTCCCTCTACACTGTCCGATCAAACACTCCCAGGGCAGGTACAGGGTGAGAGACAGAGTAAAGCTCCCTCTACACTGTCCCATCAAACACTCCCAGGGTCAGGTACAGGGTTAGATCCAGAGTAAAGCTCCCTCCACACTGTCCCATCAAACACTCCCAGGGCAGGTACAGGGTTAGAGACAGAGTAAAACTCCCTCCACACTGTCCCGTCAAACACTCCCAGGGCAGGTACAGGGTTAGATACAGAGTAAAGCTCCCTCTACACTGTCCCATCAAACACTCCCAGGGCAGGTTTAGGGTTAGATGCAGAGTAAAGCTCCCTCTGCACTGTCCCATCAAACACTCCCAGGGGCAGGTACAGGGTTAGATACAGAGCAAAGCTCCCTCTACACTGTCCCATCAAACACTCCCTGGGTCAGGTACAGGGATAGATACAGAGTAAAGCTCCCTCTACACTTTCCCATCAAACACTCCCAGGGCAGGTACAGGGTTGGATGCAGAGTAAAGCTCCCTCTACACTGTCCCGTTAAACACTCCCAGGGCAGGTACAGGGTTAGATACAGAGTAAAGCTCCCTCTACACTGTCCCATCAAACACTCCCAGGGCAGGTACAGGGTTCGATACAGAGTAAAGCTCCCTCTGCACTGTCCCATCAAACACTCCCAGGGCAGGTACAGGGTTCGATACAGAGTAAAGCTCCCTCTACACTGTCCCATCAAACACTCCCAGGGCAGGTACAGGGTTAGATCCAGAGTAAAGCTCCCTCTACACTGTCCCATCAAACACTCCCAGGGCAGGTACAGGGTTAGATACAGAGTAAAGCTCCCTCGACACTGTCCCATCAAACACTCCCAGGGCAGGTACAGGGTTAGATACAGAGTAAAGCTCCCTCCACACTGTCCCATCAAACACGCCCAGGGCAGGTACAGGGTGAGATACAGAGTAAAGCTCCCTCGACACTGTCCCATCAAACACTCCCAGGGCAGGTGCAGGGTTAGATACAGAGTAAATCTCCCTCCACACTGTCCCGTCAAACACTCCCAGGGCAGGTACAGGGTTAGATACAGAGTAAAGCTCCCTCTACACTGTCCCATCAAACACTCCCAGGGGCAGGTACAGGGTTAGATACAGAGTAAAGCTCCCTCTGCACTGTCCCATCAAACACTCCCAGGGGCAGGTACAGGGTTAGATACAGAGTAAAGCTCCCTCGACACTGTCCCATCAAACACTCCCAGGGTCAGGTACAGGGTTAGATACAGCGTAAAGCTCCCTCTACACTATCCCATCAAACACTCCCAGGGCAGGTACAGGGTTAGATACAGAGTAAAGCTCCCTCGACACTGTCCCATCAAACACTCCTAGGGCAGGTACAGCACGTGTTAGATACAGAGTAAAGCTCCCTCTACACTATCCCATCAAACACTCCCAGGTCAGGTACAGGGTTAGATACAGAGTAAAGCTCCCTCTGCACTGTCCCATCAAACACTCCCAGGGCAGGTACAGGGTTCGATACAGAGTAAAGCTCCCTCTGCACTGTCCCATCAAACACTCCCAGGGCAGGTACAGGATTCGATACAGAGTAAAGCTCCCTCTGCACTGTCCCATCAAACACTCCCAGGGCAGGTACAGGATTCGATACAGAGTAAAGCTCCCTCTACACTCTCCCATCAAACACTCCCAGGGCAGGTACAGGGTTAGATACAGAGTAAAGCTCCCTCTGCACTGTCCCATCAAACACTCCCAGGGCAGGTCCAGGGTTAGATACAGAGTAAAGCTCCCTCTACACTGTCCCATCAAACACTCCCAGGGTCAGGCACAGGGTTAGATACAGAGTAAAGCTCCCTCTACACTGTCCCATCAAACACTCCCAGGGTCAGGTACAGGGTTAGATGCAGAGTAAAGCTCCCTCCACACTGTCCCATCAAACACTCCCAGGGCAGGTACAGGGTTAGATACAGAGTAAAGCTCCCTCGACACTGTCCCATCAAACACTCCCAGGGCAGGTACAGCGTTAGATACAGAGTAAAGCTCCCTCTACACTGTCCCATCAAACACTCCCAGGGCAGGTGCAGGGTTAGATACAGAGTAAAGCTCCCTCTACACTGTCTTATCAAACACTCCCAGGGTCAGGTACAGGGTGAGATACAGAGTAAAGCTCCCTCCACACTGTCCCATCAAACACTCCCAGGGCAGGTACAGGGTTAGATACAGAGTGAAGCTCCATCTACACTGTCCCATCAAACACTCCAAGGGCAGGTACAGCACGTGTTAGATACAGAGCAATGCTCCCTCTTCACTGTCCCGTCAAACACTCCCAGGGCAGGTACAGGGTTAGATACAGAGTAAAGCTCCCTCTGTACTGTCCCATCAAACACTCCCAGGGCAGGTACAGGGTTAGATACAGAGTAAAGCTCCCTCTACACTGTCCCATCAAACACTCCCAGGGCAGGTACAGGATTCGATACAGAGTAAAGCTCCCTCTACACTGTCCCATCAAACACTCCCAGGGCAGGTACAGGGTTAGATACAGAGTAAAGCTCCCTCTACACTGTCCCATCAAACACTCCCAGGGCAGGTCCAGGATTCGATACAGAGTAAAGCTCCCTCTACACTGTCCCATCAAACACTCCCAGGGCAGGTGCAGGGTTAGATACAGAGTAAAGCTCCCTCTACACTGTCCCATCAAACACTCCCAGGGCAGGTCCAGGGTGAGATACAGAGTAAAGCTCCCTCCACACTGTCCCATCAAACACTCCCAGGGCAGGTACAGGGTTAGACACAGAGTAAAGCTCCCTCTACACTGTCCCATCAAACACTCCCAGGGTCAGGTACAGGGTTAGATACAGAGTAAAGCTCCCTCTACACTGTCCCATCAAACACTCCCAGGGTCAGGTACAGGGTTAGTTGCAGAGTAAAGCTCCCTCTGCACTGTCCCATCAAACACTCCCAGGGTCAGGTACAGGGTGAGATACAGAGTAAAGCTCCCTCCACACTGTCCCATCAAACACTCCCAGGGCAGGTACAGGGTTAGATACAGAGTGAAGCTCCATCTACACTGTCCCATCAAACACTCCCAGGGCAGGTACAGGGTGAGATACAGAGTAAAGCTCCCTCCACACTGTCCCATCAAACACTCCCAGGGCAGGTACAGGGTTAGATACAGAGTGAAGCTCCATCTACACTGTCCCATCAAACACTCCCAGGGCAGGTACAGGGTGAGATACAGAGTAAAGCTCCCTCCACACTGTCCCATCAAACACTCCCAGGGCAGGTACAGGGTGAGATACAGAGTAAAGCTCCCTCTACACTGTCCCATCAAACACTCCCAGGGCAGGTACAGGGTTAGATACAGAGTAAAGCTCCCTCTACACTGTCCCATCAAACACTCCCAGGGTCAGGTACAGGGTTAGATGCAGAGTAAAGCTCCCTCTACACTGTCCCATCAAACACTCCCAGGGTCAGGTACAGGGTTAGATGCAGAGTAAAGCTCCCTCTACACTGTCCCGTCAAACACTCCCAGGGTCAGGTACAGGGTTAGATACAGAGTAAAGCTCCCTCTACACTGTCCCATCAAACATTCCCAGGGCAGGTACAGGGTTAGATACAGAGTAAAGCTCCCTCTACACTGTCCCATCAAACACTCCCAGGGCAGGGACAGGGTTAGATACAGAGTAAAGCTCCCTCTACACTGTCCCATCAAACACTCCCAGGGCAGGTACAGGGTTAGATACAGAGTAAAGCTCCCTCTACACTGTCCCATCAAACACTCCCAGGGTCAGGTACAGGGTTAGATACAGAGTAAAGCTCCCTCTGCACTGTCCCATCAAACACTCCCAGGGTCAGGTACAGGGTTAGATACAGAGTAAAGCTCCCTCTGCACTGTCCCATCAAACACTCCCAGGGCAGGTACAGGGTTAGATACAGAGTAAAGCTCCCTCTACACTTTCCCATCAAACACTCCCAGGGCAGGTACAGGGTTAGATACAGAGTAAAGCTCCCTCTACACTGTCCCATCAAACACTCCCAGGGTCAGGTACAGGGTTAGATACAGAGTAAAGCTCCCTCTGCACCGTCCCATCAAACACTCCCAGGGTCAGGTACAGGGTTAGATACAGAGTAAAGCTCCCTCTACACTGTCCCATCAAACATTCCCAGGGCAGGGACAGGGTTAGATACAGAGTAAAGCTCCCTCTACACTGTCCCATCAAACACTCCCAGGGCAGGTACAGGGTTAGATACAGAGTAAAGCTCCCTCTACACTGTCCCATCAAACACTCCCAGGGCAGGTACAGGGTTAGATACAGAGTAAAGCTCCCTCTACACTGTCCCGTCAAACACTCCCAGGGCAGGTACAGGGTTAGATACAGAGTAAAGCTCCCTCTACACTGTCCCATCAAACACTCCCAGGGTCAGGTACAGGGTTAGATACAGAGTAAAGCTCCCTCCACACTGTCCCGTCAAACACTCCCAGGGCCAGGTACAGGGTTAGATACAGAGTAAAGCTCCCTCCACACTGTCCCATCAAACACTCCCAGGGCAGGTACAGGGTTAGATACAGAGTAAAGCTCCCTCTACACTGTCCCATCAAACACTCCCAGGGCAGATACAGGGTTAGATACAGAGTAAAGCTCCCTCTACACTGTCCCATCAAACACTCCCAGGGCAGGTTTAGGGTTAGATGCAGAGTAAAGCTCCCTCTGCACTGTCCCATCAAACACTCCCAGGGGCAGGTACAGGGTTAGATACAGAGCAAAGCTCCCTCTACACTGTCCCATCAAACACTCCCTGGGTCAGGTACAGGGATAGATACAGAGTAAAGCTCCCTCTACACTTTCCCATCAAACACTCCCAGGGCAGGTACAGGGTTAGATGCAGAGTAAAGCTCCCTCTACACTGTCCCGTTAAACACTCCCAGGGCAGGTACAGGGTTAGATACAGAGTAAAGCTCCCTCTACACTGTCCCATCAAACACTCCCAGGGCAGGTACAGGGTTCGATACAGAGTAAAGCTCCCTCTGCACTGTCCCATCAAACACTCCCAGGGCAGGTACAGGGTTCGATACAGAGTAAAGCTCCCTCTACACTGTCCCATCAAACACTCCCAGGGCAGGTACAGGGTTAGATCCAGAGTAAAGCTCCCTCTACACTGTCCCATCAAACACTCCCAGGGCAGGTACAGGGTTAGATACAGAGTGAAGCTCCCTCGACACTGTCCCATCAAACACTCCCAGGGCAGGTACAGGGTTAGATACAGAGTAAAGCTCCCTCCACACTGTCCCATCAAACACGCCCAGGGCAGGTACAGGGTGAGATACAGAGTAAAGCTCCCTCGACACTGTCCCATCAAACACTCCCAGGGCAGGTGCAGGGTTAGATACAGAGTAAATCTCCCTCCACAATGTCCCGTCAAACACTCCCAGGGCAGGTACAGGGTTAGATACAGAGTAAAGCTCCCTCTACACTGTCCCATCAAACACTCCCAGGGGCAGGTACAGGGTTAGATACAGAGTAAAGCTCCCTCTGCACTGTCCCATCAAACACTCCCAGGGGCAGGTACAGGGTTAGATACAGAGTAAAGCTCCCTCTACACTGTCCCATCAAACACTCCCAGGGGCAGGTACAGGGTTAGATACAGAGTAAAGCTCCCTCTGCACTGTCCCATCAAACACTCCCAGGGTCAGGTACAGGGTTAGATACAGCGTAAAGCTCCCTCTACACTATCCCATCAAACACTCCCAGGGCAGGTACAGGGTTAGATACAGAGTAAAGCTCCCTCGACACTGTCCCATCAAACACTCCTAGGGCAGGTACAGCACGTGTTAGATACAGAGTAAAGCTCCCTCTACACTATCCCATCAAACACTCCCAGGTCAGGTACAGGGTTAGATACAGAGTAAAGCTCCCTCTGCACTGTCCCATCAAACACTCCCAGGGCAGGTACAGGGTTCGATACAGAGTAAAGCTCCCTCTACACTGTCCCATCAAACACTCCCAGGGCAGGTACAGGATTCGATACAGAGTAAAGCTCCCTCTACACTGTCCCATCAAACACTCCCAGGGCAGGTACAGGGTTAGATACAGAGTAAAGCTCCCTCTGCACTGTCCCATCAAACACTCCCAGGGCAGGTCCAGGGTTAGATACAGAGTAAAGCTCCCTCTACACTGTCCCATCAAACACTCCCAGGGTCAGGTACAGGGTTAGATACAGAGTAAAGCTCCCTCTACACTGTCCCATCAAACACTCCCAGGGTCAGGTACAGGGTTAGATGCAGAGTAAAGCTCCCTCTACACTGTCCCATCAAACACTCCCAGGGCAGGTACAGGGTTAGATACAGAGTAAAGCTCCCTCTGCACTGTCCCATCAAACACTCCCAGGGCAGGTGCAGGGTTAGATACAGAGTAAAGCTCCCTCTACACTGTCTTATCAAACACTCCCAGGGTCAGGTACAGGGTGAGATACAGAGTAAAGCTCCCTCCACACTGTCCCATCAAACACTCCCAGGGCAGGTACAGGGTTAGATACAGAGTGAAGCTCCATCTACACTGTCCCATCAAACACTCCTAGGGCAGGTACAGCACGTGTTAGATACAGAGCAAAGCTCCCTCTTCACTGTCCCGTCAAACACTCCCAGGGCAGGTACAGGGTTAGATACAGAGTAAAGCTCCCTCTGTACTGTCCCATCAAACACTCCCAGGGCAGGTACAGGGTTAGATACAGAGTAAAGCTCCCTCTACACTGTCCCATCAAACACTCCCAGGGCAGGTACAGGATTCGATACAGAGTAAAGCTCCCTCTACACTGTCCCATCAAACACTCCCAGGGCAGGTACAGGGTTAGATACAGAGTAAAGCTCCCTCTACACTGTCCCATCAAACACTCCCAGGGCAGGTCCAGGATTCGATACAGAGTAAAGCTCCCTCTACACTGTCCCATCAAACACTCCCAGGGCAGGTCCAGGGTGAGATACAGAGTAAAGCTCCCTCCACACTGTCCCATCAAACACTCCCAGGGCAGGTACAGGGTTAGACACAGAGTAAAGCTCCCTCTACACTGTCCCATCAAACACTCCCAGGGTCAGGTACAGGGTTAGATACAGAGTAAAGCTCCCTCTACACTGTCCCATCAAACACTCCCAGGGTCAGGTACAGGGTGAGATGCAGAGTAAAGCTCCCTCTGCACTGTCCCATCAAACACTCCCAGGGTCAGGTACAGGGTGAGATACAGAGTAAAGCTCCCTCCACACTGTCCCATCAAACACTCCCAGGGCAGGTACAGGGTTAGATACAGAGTGAAGCTCCATCTACACTGTCCCATCAAACACTCCCAGGGCAGGTACAGGGTGAGATACAGAGTAAAGCTCCCTCCACACTGTCCCATCAAACACTCCCAGGGCAGGTACAGTGTTAGATACAGAGTGAAGCTCCATCTACACTGTCCCATCAAACACTCCCAGGGCAGGTACAGGGTGAGATACAGAGTAAAGCTCCCTCCACACTGTCCCATCAAACACTCCCAGGGCAGGTACAGGGTGAGATACAGAGTAAAGCTCCCTCTACACTGTCCCATCAAACACTCCCAGGGCAGGTACAGGGTTAGATACAGAGTAAAGCTCCCTCTACACTGTCCCATCAAACACTCCCAGGGTCAGGTACAGGGTTAGATGCAGAGTAAAGCTCCCTCTACACTGTCCCATCAAACACTCCCAGGGTCAGGTACAGGGTTAGATGCAGAGTAAAGCTCCCTCTACACTGTCCCATCAAACATTCCCAGGGCAGGTACAGGGTTAGATACAGAGTAAAGCTCCCTCTACACTGTCCCATCAAACACTCCCAGGGCAGGGACAGGGTTAGATACAGAGTAAAGCTCCCTCTACACTGTCCCATCAAACACTCCCAGGGCAGGTACAGGGTTAGATACAGAGTAAAGCTCCCTCTACACTGTCCCATCAAACACTCCCAGGGTCAGGTACAGGGTTAGATACAGAGTAAAGCTCCCTCTGCACTGTCCCATCAAACACTCCCAGGGTCAGGTACAGGGTTAGATACAGAGTAAAGCTCCCTCTGCACTGTCCCATCAAACACTCCCAGGGCAGGTACAGGGTTAGATACAGAGTAAAGCTCCCTCTACACTTTCCCATCAAACACTCCCAGGGCAGGTACAGGGTTAGATACAGAGTAAAGCTCCCTCTACACTGTCCCATCAAACACTCCCAGGGTCAGGTACAGGGTTAGATACAGAGTAAAGCTCCCTCGACAATGTCCCATCAAACACTCCCAGGGCAGGTACAGGGTTAGATACAGAGTAAAGCTCCCTCTGCACCGTCCCATCAAACACTCCCAGGGTCAGGTACAGGGTTAGATACAGAGTAAAGCTCCCTCTACACTGTCCCATCAAACATTCCCAGGGCAGGGACAGGGTTAGATACAGAGTAAAGCTCCCTCTACACTGTCCCATCAAACACTCCCAGGGCAGGTACAGGGTTAGATACAGAGTAAAGCTCCCTCTGCACTGTCCCATCAAACACTCCCAGGGCAGGTACAGGGTTAGATACAGAGTAAAGCTCCCTCTACACTGTCCCGTCAAACACTCCCAGGGCAGGTACAGGGTTAGATACAGAGTAAAGCTCCCTCTACACTGTCCCATCAAACACTCCCAGGGTCAGGTACAGGGTTAGATACAGAGTAAAGCTCCCTCCACACTGTCCCGTCAAACACTCCCAGGGCCAGGTACAGGGTTAGATACAGAGTAAAGCTCCCTCCACACTGTCCCATCAAACACTCCCAGGGCAGGTACAGGGTTAGATACAGAGTAAAGCTCCCTCTACACTGTCCCATCAAACACTCCCAGGGTCAGGTACAGGGTTAGATACAGAGTAAAGCTCCCTCTACACGGTCCCATCAAACACTCCCAGGGCAGGTACAGGGTTAGATACAGAGTAAAGCTCCCTCTACACTGTCCCATCAAACACTCCCAGGGTCAGGTACAGGGTTAGATACAGAGTAAAGCTCCCTCTACACTGTCCCATCAAACACTCCCAGGGCAGGTACAGGGTTAGATACAGAGTAAAGCTCCCTCTACACTGTCCCGTCAAACACTCCCAGGGCAGGTACAGGGTTAGATACAGAGTAAAGCTCCCTCTACACTGTCCCATCAAACACTCCCAGGGCCAGGTACAGGGTTAGATACAGAGTAAAGCTCCCTCTACACTGTCCCGTCAAACACTCCCAGGGTCAGGTACAGGGTTAGATACAGAGTAAAGCTCCCTCTACACCGTCCCATCAAACACTCCCAGGGTCAGGTACAGGGTTAGATACAGAGTAAAGCTCCCTCTACACTGTCCCATCAAACACTCCCAGGGCAGGTACAGGGTTAGATACAGAGTAAAGCTCCCTCTGCACTGTCCCATCAAACACTCCCAGGGCAGGGACAGGGTTAGATGCAGAGTAAAGCTCCCTCTACACTGTCCCGTCAAACACTCCCAGGGCAGGTACAGGGTTAGATACAGAGTAAAGCTCCCTCTGCACTGTCCCATCAAACACTCCCAGGGCAGGTACAGGGTTAGATACAGAGTAAAGCTCCATCTACACTGTCCCATCAAACACTCCTAGGGCAGGTACAGCACGTGTTAGATACAGAGTAAAGCTCCCTCTACACTGTCCCGTCAAACACTCCCAGGGCAGGTACAGGGTTAGATACAGAGTAAAGCTCCCTCTTCACTGTCCCGTCAAACACTCCCAGGGCAGGTACAGGGTTAGATACAGAGTAAAGCTCCCTCTGTACTGTCCCATCAAACACTCCCAGGGCAGGTACAGGGTTAGATACAGAGTAAAGCTCCCTCTACACTGTCCCATCAAACACTCCCAGGGCAGGTACAGGATTCGATACAGAGTAAAGCTCCCTCTACACTGTCCCATCAAACACTCCCAGGGCAGGTACAGGGTTAGATACAGAGTAAAGCTCCCTCTACACTGTCCCATCAAACACTCCCAGGGCAGGTCCAGGATTCGATACAGAGTAAAGCTCCCTCTACACTGTCCCATCAAACATTCCCAGGGCAGGTACAGGGTTAGATACAGAGTAAAGCTCCCTCTACACTGTCCCATCAAACACTCCCAGGGCAGGTCCAGGGTGAGATACAGAGTAAAGCTCCCTCCACACTGTCCCATCAAACACTCCCAGGGCAGGTACAGGGTTAGACACAGAGTAAAGCTCCCTCTACACTGTCCCATCAAACACTCCCAGGGTCAGGTACAGGGTTAGATACAGAGTAAAGCTCCCTCTACACTGTCCCATCAAACACTCCCAGGGTCAGGTACAGGGTTAGATGCAGAGTAAAGCTCCCTCTGCACTGTCCCATCAAACACTCCCAGGGTCAGGTACAGGGTGAGATACAGAGTAAAGCTCCCTCCACACTGTCCCATCAAACACTCCCAGGGCAGGTACAGGGTTAGATACAGAGTGAAGCTCCATCTACACTGTCCCATCAAACACTCCCAGGGCAGGTACAGGGTGAGATACAGAGTAAAGCTCCCTCCACACTGTCCCATCAAACACTCCCAGGGCAGGTACAGGGTTAGATACAGAGTGAAGCTCCATCTACACTGTCCCATCAAACACTCCCAGGGCAGGTACAGGGTGAGATACAGAGTAAAGCTCCCTCCACACTGTCCCATCAAACACTCCCAGGGCAGGTACAGGGTGAGATACAGAGTAAAGCTCCCTCTACACTGTCCCATCAAACACTCCCAGGGCAGGTACAGGGTTAGATACAGAGTAAAGCTCCCTCTACACTGTCCCATCAAACACTCCCAGGGTCAGGTTCAGGGTTAGATGCAGAGTAAAGCTCCCTCTACACTGTCCCATCAAACACTCCCAGGGTCAGGTACAGGGTTAGATGCAGAGTAAAGCTCCCTCTACACTGTCCCATCAAACATTCCCAGGGCAGGTACAGGGTTAGATACAGAGTAAAGCTCCCTCTACACTGTCCCATCAAACACTCCCAGGGCAGGGACAGGGTTAGATACAGAGTAAAGCTCCCTCTACACTGTCCCATCAAACACTCCCAGGGCAGGTACAGGGTTAGATACAGAGTAAAGCTCCCTCTACACTGTCCCATCAAACACTCCCAGGGTCAGGTACAGGGTTAGATACAGAGTAAAGCTCCCTCTGCACTGTCCCATCAAACACTCCCAGGGTCAGGTACAGGGTTAGATACAGAGTAAAGCTCCCTCTACACTGTCCCATCAAACACTCCCAGGGCAGGTACAGGGTTAGATACAGAGTAAAGCTCCCTCTGCACTGTCCCATCAAACACTCCCAGGGCAGGTACAGGGTGAGATACAGAGTAAAGCTCCCTCTACACTTTCCGATCAAACACTCCCAGGGCAGGTACAGGGTTAGATACAGAGTAAAGCTCCCTCTACACTGTCCCATCAAACACTCCCAGGGTCAGGTACAGGGTTAGATACAGAGTAAAGCTCCCTCGACAATGTCCCATCAAACACTCCCAGGGCAGGTACAGGGTTAGATACAGAGTAAAGCTCCCTCTGCACCGTCCCATCAAACACTCCCAGGGTCAGGTACAGGGTGAGATACAGAGTAAAGCTCCCTCTACACTGTCCCATCAAACATTCCCAGGGCAGGGACAGGGTGAGATACAGAGTAAAGCTCCCTCTACACTGTCCCATCAAACACTCCCAGGGCAGGTACAGGGTTAGATACAGAGTAAAGCTCCCTCTACACTGTCCCATCAAACACTCCCAGGGCAGGTACAGGGTTAGATACAGAGTAAAGCTCCCTCTACACTGTCCCGTCAAACACTCCCAGGGCAGGTACAGGGTTAGATACAGAGTAAAGCTCCCTCTACACTGTCCCATCAAACACTCCCAGGGTCAGGTACAGGGTTAGATACAGAGTAAAGCTCCCTCCACACTGTCCCGTCAAACACTCCCAGGGCCAGGTACAGGGTTAGATACAGAGTAAAGCTCCCTCCACACTCTCCCATCAAACACTCCCAGGGCAGGTACAGGGTTAGATACAGAGTAAAGCTCCCTCTACACTGTCCCGTCAAACACTCCCAGGGCCAGGTACAGGGTTAGATACAGAGTAAAGCTCCCTCTACACTGTCCCATCAAACACTCCCAGGGCAGGTACAGGGTTAGATACAGAGTAAAGCTCCCTCTACACTGTCCCGTCAAACACTCCCAGGGCAGGTACAGGGTTAGATACAGAGTAAAGCTCCCTCTACACTGTCCCATCAAACACTCCCAGGGCCAGGTACAGGGTTAGATACAGAGTAAAGCTCCCTCTACACTGTCCCGTCAAACACTCCCAGGGTCAGGTACAGGGTTAGATACAGAGTAAAGCTCCCTCTACACCGTCCCATCAAACACTCCCAGGGTCAGGTACAGGGTTAGATACAGAGTAAAGCTCCCTCTACACTGTCCCATCAAACACTCCCAGGGCAGGTACAGGGTTAGATACAGAGTAAAGCTCCCTCTGCACTGTCCCATCAAACACTCCCAGGGCAGGGACAGGGTTAGATGCAGAGTAAAGCTCCCTCTACACTGTCCCGTCAAACACTCCCAGGGCAGGTACAGGGTTAGATACAGAGTAAAGCTCCCTCTACACTGTCCCATCAAACACTCCCAGGGCAGGTACAGGGTTAGATACAGAGTAAAGCTCCCTCTACACTGTCCCGTCAAACACTCCCAGGGCCAGGTACAGGGTTAGATACAGAGTAAAGCTCCCTCCACACTGTCCCATCAAACACTCCCAGGGCAGGTACAGGGTTAGATACAGAGTAAAGCTCCCTCCACACTGTCCCATCAAACACTCCCAGGGCAGGTACAGGGTTAGATACAGAGTAAAGCTCCCTCTACACTGTCCCGTCAAACACTCCCAGGGCCAGGTACAGGGTTAGATACAGAGTAAAGCTCCCTCCACACTGTCCCATCAAACACTCCCAGGGCAGGTACAGGGTTAGATACAGAGTAAAGCTCCCTCTACACTGTCCCATCAAACACTCCCAGGGCAGGTACAGGGTTAGATACAGAGTAAAGCTCCATCTACACTGTCCCATCAAACACTCCCAGGGCAGGTACAGGATTAGATACAGAGTAAAGCTCCCTCTACACTGTCCCATCAAACACTCCCAGGGTCAGGTACAGGGTTAGATACAGAGTAAAGCTCCCTCTACACTGTCCCGTCAAACACTCCCAGGGCAGGTACAGGGTTAGATACAGAGTAAAGCTCCCTCTACACTGTCCCATCAAACACTCCCAGGGCCAGGTACAGGGTTAGATACAGAGTAAAGCTCCCTCTACACTGTCCCGTCAAACACTCCCAGGGTCAGGTACAGGGTTAGATACAGAGTAAAGCTCCCTCTACACCGTCCCATCAAACACTCCCAGGGTCAGGTACAGGGTTAGATACAGAGTAAAGCTCCCTCTACACTGTCCCATCAAACACTCCCAGGGCAGGTACAGGGTTAGATACAGAGTAAAGCTCCCTCTACACTGTCCCATCAAACACTCCCAGGGTCAGGTACAGGGTTAGATACAGAGTAAAGCTCCCTCTGCACTGTCCCATCAAACACTCCCAGGGCAGGGACAGGGTTAGATGCAGAGTAAAGCTCCCTCTGCACTGTCCCATCAAACACTCCCAGGGTCAGGTACAGGGTTAGATACAGAGTAAAGCTCCCTCTACAATGTCCCATCAAACACTCCCAGGGTCAGGTACAGGGTTAGATACAGAGTAAAGCTCCCTCTGCACTGTCCCATCAAACACTCCCAGGGTCAGGTACAGGGTTAGATACAGAGTAAAGCTCCCTCTGCACTGTCCCATCAAACACTCCCAGGGTCAGGTACAGGTTTAGATACAGAGTAAAGCTCCCTCTGCACTGTCCCATCAAACACTCCCAGGGCAGGGACAGGGTTAGATACAGAGTAAAGCTCCCTCTACACTGTCCCATCAAACACTCCCAGGGTCAGGTACAGGGTTAGATACAGAGTAAAGCTCCCTCTGCACTGTCCCATCAAACACTCCCAGGGTCAGGTACAGGGTTAGATACAGAGTAAAGCTCCCTCTGCACTGTCCCATCAAACACTCCCAGGGCAGGGACAGGGTTAGATACAGAGTAAAGCTCCCTCTACACTGTCCCGTCAAACACTCCCAGGGTCAGGTACAGGGTTAGATGCAGAGTAAAGCTCCCTCTACACTGTCCCATCAAACACTCCCAGGGCAGGTACAGGGTTAGATACAGAGTAAAGCTCCCTCTACACTGTCCCATCAAACACTCCCAGGGCAGGTACAGTGTTAGATGCAGAGTAAAGCTCCCTCTACACTGTCCCATCAAACACTCCCAGGGCAGGTACAGTGTTAGATGCAGAGTAAAGCTCCCTCTACACTGTCCCATCAAACACTCCCAGGGCAGGTACAGGGTTAGATACAGAGTAAAGCTCCCTCTGCACTGTCCCATCAAACACTCCCAGGGCAGGTACAGGGTTAGATACAGAGTAAAGCTCCCTCTACACTGTCCCATCAAACACTCCCAGGGCAGGTACAGTGTTAGATGCAGAGTAAAGCTCCCTCCACACTGTCCCATCAAACACTCCCAGGGCAGGTACAGGGTGAGATACAGAGTAAAGCTCCCTCCACACTGTCCCATCAAACACTCCCAGGGCAGGTACAGGGTGAGATACAGAGTAAAGCTCCCTCTACACTGTCCCATCAAACACTCCCAGGGCAGGTACAGGGTTAGATACAGAGTAAAGCTCCCTCTACACTGTCCCATCAAACACTCCCAGGGTCAGGTTCAGGGTTAGATGCAGAGTAAAGCTCCCTCTACACTGTCCCATCAAACACTCCCAGGGTCAGGTACAGGGTTAGATGCAGAGTAAAGCTCTCTCTACACTGTCCCTTCAAACATTCCCAGGGCAGGTACAGGGTTAGATACAGAGTAAAGCTCCCTCTACACTGTCCCATCAAACACTCCCAGGGCAGGGACAGGGTTAGATACAGAGTAAAGCTCCCTCTACACTGTCCCATCAAACACTCCCAGGGCAGGTACAGGGTGAGATACAGAGTAAAGCTCCCTCTACACTGTCCCATCAAACACTCCCAGGGTCAGGTACAGGGTTAGATACAGAGTAAAGCTCCCTCTGCACTGTCCCATCAAACACTCCCAGGGTCAGGTACAGGGTTAGATACAGAGTAAAGCTCCCTCTGCACTGTCCCATCAAACACTCCCAGGGCAGGTACAGGGTTAGATACAGAGTTAAGCTCCCTCTACACTTTCCCATCAAACACTCCCAGGGCAGGTACAGGGTTAGATACAGAGTAAAGCTCCCTCTACACTGTCCCATCAAACACTCCCAGGGTCAGGTACAGGGTTAGATACAGAGTAAAGCTCCCTCGACAATGTCCCATCAAACACTCCCAGGGCAGGTACAGGGTTAGATACAGAGTAAAGCTCCCTCTGCACCGTCCCATCAAACACTCCCAGGGTCAGGTACAGGGTTAGATACAGAGTAAAGCTCCCTCTACACTGTCCCATCAAACATTCCCAGGGCAGGGACAGGGTGAGATACAGAGTAAAGCTCCCTCTACACTGTCCCATCAAACACTCCCAGGGCAGGTACAGGGTTAGATACAGAGTAAAGCTCCCTCTACACTGTCCCATCAAACACTCCCAGGGCAGGTACAGGGTTAGATACAGAGTAAAGCTCCCTCTACACTGTCCCGTCAAACACTCCCAGGGCAGGTACAGGGTTAGATACAGAGTAAAGCTCCCTCTACACTGTCCCATCAAACACTCCCAGGGTCAGGTACAGGGTTAGATACAGAGTAAAGCTCCCTCCACACTGTCCCGTCAAACACTCCCAGGGCCAGGTACAGGGTTAGATACAGAGTAAAGCTCCCTCCACACTGTCCCATCAAACACTCCCAGGGCAGGTACAGGGTTAGATACAGAGTAAAGCTCCCTCTACACTGTCCCGTCAAACACTCCCAGGGCCAGGTACAGGGTTAGATACAGAGTAAAGCTCCCTCTACACTGTCCCATCAAACACTCCCAGGGCAGGTACAGGGTTAGATACAGAGTAAAGCTCCCTCTACACTGTCCCGTCAAACACTCCCAGGGCAGGTACAGGGTTAGATACAGAGTAAAGCTCCCTCTACACTGTCCCATCAAACACTCCCAGGGCCAGGTACAGGGTTAGATACAGAGTAAAGCTCCCTCTACACTGTCCCGTCAAACACTCCCAGGGTCAGGTACAGGGTTAGATACAGAGTAAAGCTCCCTCTACACTGTCCCATCAAACACTCCCAGGGCAGGTACAGGGTTAGATACAGAGTAAAGCTCCCTCTACACTGTCCCATCAAACACTCCCAGGGTCAGGTACAGGGTTAGATACAGAGTAAAGCTCCCTCTACACCGTCCCATCAAACACTCCCAGGGTCAGGTACAGGGTTAGATACAGAGTAAAGCTCCCTCTACACTGTCCCATCAAACACTCCCAGGGCAGGTACAGGGTTAGATACAGAGTAAAGCTCCCTCTGCACTGTCCCATCAAACACTCCCAGGGCAGGGACAGGGTTAGATGCAGAGTAAAGCTCCCTCTACACTGTCCCGTCAAACACTCCCAGGGCAGGTACAGGGTTAGATACAGAGTAAAGCTCCCTCTACACTGTCCCATCAAACACTCCCAGGGCAGGTACAGGGTTAGATACAGAGTAAAGCTCCCTCTACACTGTCCCGTCAAACACTCCCAGGGCCAGGTACAGGGTTAGATACAGAGTAAAGCTCCCTCCACACTGTCCCATCAAACACTCCCAGGGCAGGTACAGGGTTAGATACAGAGTAAAGCTCCCTCCACACTGTCCCATCAAACACTCCCAGGGCAGGTACAGGGTTAGATACAGAGTAAAGCTCCCTCTACACTGTCCCGTCAAACACTCCCAGGGCCAGGTACAGGGTTAGATACAGAGTAAAGCTCCCTCCACACTGTCCCATCAAACACTCCCAGGGCAGGTACAGGGTTAGATACAGAGTAAAGCTCCCTCTACACTGTCCCATCAAACACTCCCAGGGCAGGTACAGGGTTAGATACAGAGTAAAGCTCCATCTACACTGTCCCATCAAACACTCCCAGGGCAGGTACAGGATTAGATACAGAGTAAAGCTCCCTCTACACTGTCCCATCAAACACTCCCAGGGTCAGGTGCAGGGTTAGATACAGAGTAAAGCTCCCTCTACACTGTCCCGTCAAACACTCCCAGGGCAGGTACAGGGTTAGATACAGAGTAAAGCTCCCTCTACACTGTCCCATCAAACACTCCCAGGGCCAGGTACAGGGTTAGATACAGAGTAAAGCTCCCTCTACACTGTCCCGTCAAACACTCCCAGGGTCAGGTACAGGGTTAGATACAGAGTAAAGCTCCCTCTACACCGTCCCATCAAACACTCCCAGGGTCAGGTACAGGGTTAGATACAGAGTAAAGCTCCCTCTACACTGTCCCATCAAACACTCCCAGGGCAGGTACAGGGTTAGATACAGAGTAAAGCTCCCTCTACACTGTCCCATCAAACACTCCCAGGGTCAGGTACAGGGTTAGATACAGAGTAAAGCTCCCTCTGCACTGTCCCATCAAACACTCCCAGGGCAGGGACAGGGTTAGATGCAGAGTAAAGCTCCCTCTGCACTGTCCCATCAAACACTCCCAGGGTCAGGTACAGGGTTAGATACAGAGTAAAGCTCCCTCTACAATGTCCCATCAAACACTCCCAGGGTCAGGTACAGGGTTAGATACAGAGTAAAGCTCCCTCTGCACTGTCCCATCAAACACTCCCAGGGTCAGGTACAGGGTTAGATACAGAGTAAAGCTCCCTCTGCACTGTCCCATCAAACACTCCCAGGGTCAGGTACAGGGTTAGATACAGAGTAAAGCTCCCTCTGCACTGTCCCATCAAACACTCCCAGGGCAGGGACAGGGTTAGATACAGAGTAAAGCTCCCTCTACACTGTCCCATCAAACACTCCCAGGGTCAGGTACAGGGTTAGATACAGAGTAAAGCTCCCTCTGCACTGTCCCATCAAACACTCCCAGGGCAGGGACAGGGTTAGATACAGAGTAAAGCTCCCTCTACACTGTCCCGTCAAACACTCCCAGGGTCAGGTACAGGGTTAGATGCAGAGTAAAGCTCCCTCTACACTGTCCCATCAAACACTCCCAGGGCAGGTACAGGGTTAGATACAGAGTAAAGCTCCCTCTACACTGTCCCATCAAACACTCCCAGGGCAGGTACAGTGTTAGATGCAGAGTAAAGCTCCCTCTACACTGTCCCATCAAACACTCCCAGGGCAGGTACAGTGTTAGATGCAGAGTAAAGCTCCCTCTACACTGTCCCATCAAACACTCCCAGGGCAGGTACAGGGTTAGATACAGAGTAAAGCTCCCTCTGCACTGTCCCATCAAACACTCCCAGGGCAGGTACAGGGTTAGATACAGAGTAAAGCTCCCTCTACACTGTCCCATCAAACACTCCCAGGGCAGGTACAGTGTTAGATGCAGAGTAAAGCTCCCTCCACACTGTCCCATCAAACACTCCCAGGGCAGGTACAGTGTTAGATGCAGAGTAAAGCTCCCTCTACACTGTCCCATCAAACACTCCCAGGGCAGGTACAGGGTTAGATACAGAGTAAAGCTCCCTCTACACTGTCCCATCAAACACTCCCAGGGCAGGTACAGGGTTAGATACAGAGTAAAGCTCCCTCTACACTGTCCCATCAAACACTCCCAGGGCAGGTACAGGGTTAGATGCAGAGTAAAGCTCCCTCTACACTGTCCCATCAAACACTCCAGGGCAGGTACAGTGTTAGATGCAGAGTAAAGCTCCCTCTACACTGTCCCCACTCCACAACACTCCAGGGCAGGTACAGTGTTAGATGCAGAGTAAAGCTCACTCCTACACTGTCCCATCAAACACTCCAGGGCAGGTACAGGGTTAGATACAGAGTAAAGCTCCCTCTACACTGTCCCGTCAAACACTCCCAGGGTCAGGTACAGGGTTAGATACAGAGTAAAGCTCCCTCCACACTGTCCCATCAAACACTCCAGGGCAGGTACAGTGTTAGATGCAGAGTAAAGCTCCCTCTACACTGTCCCATCAAACACTCCCAGGGCAGGTACAGTGTTAGATGCAGAGTAAAGCTCCCTCTACACTGTCCCATCAAACACTCCCAGGGCAGGTACAGTGTTAGATGCAGAGTAAAGCTCCCTCCACACTGTCCCATCAAACACTCCCAGGGCAGGTACAGGGTTAGATACAGAGTAAAGCTCTCCCCTCTACACCTGTCCCCATCAAACACTCCCAGGGCAGGTACAGGGTGAGATACAGAGTAAAGCTCCCTCTACACTGTCCCATCAAACACTCCAGGGCAGGTACAGGGTTAGATACAGAGTAAAGATCCCTCCACACTGTCCCATCAAACACTCCCAGGGCAGTGTACAGGGTGAGATACAGAGTAAAGCTCCCTCTACACTGTCCCATCAAACACTCCCAGGGTCAGGTACAGGGTTAGATACAGAGTAAAGCTCCCTCTACACTGTCCCATCAAACACTCCAGGGTCAGGTACAGGGTTAGATACAGAGTAAAGCTCCCTCGACACTGTCCCATCAACACTCCCAGGGCAGGTACAGGGTTAGATACAGAGTAAAGCTCCCTCCACACTGTCCCATCAAACACTCCCAGGGCAGGTACAGGGTTAGATACAGAGTAAAGCTCCCTCTACACTGTCCCATCAAACACATCCCAGGGCAGGTACAGGGTTAGATACAGAGTAAAGCTCCCTCTACACTGTCCACAAACACTCCCAGGGCAGGGACAGGGTTAGATAGCAGAGTAAAGCTCCCTCTACACTGTCCCATCAAACACTCCCAGGGCAGGTACAGGGTTAGATACAGAGTAAAGCTCCCTCCACACTGTCCCATCAACACTCCCAGGGCAGGTACAGGGTTAGATACAGAGTAAAGCTCCCTCTACACTGTCCCATCAAACACTCCCAGGGCAGGTACAGGGTTAGATACAGAGTAAAGCTCCTCTACACTGTCCCATCAAACACTCCCAGGGCAGGTACAGGGTTAGATACAGAGTAAAGCTCCCTCTACACTGTCCCATCAAACACATCCCAGGGGCAGGTACAGGTTAGATACAGAGTAAAGCTCCCACTACACTGTCCCATCAAACACTCCCAGGGGCAGGTACAGGGTTAGAAACAGAGTAAAAGCTCCCTCCACACTGTCCCATCAAACACTCCCAGGGTCAGGTACAGGGTTAGATACAGAGTAAAGCTCCCTCTACACTGTCCCATCAAAACCAGGTACAGGGTTAGATACAGAGTAAAGCTCCCTCTACACTGTCCCATCAAACACTCCCAGGCCAGGTACAGGGTTAGATACAGAGTAAAGCTCCCTCCACACTGTCCCATCAAACACTCCCAGGGTCAGGTACAGGTTAGATACAGAGTAAAGCTCCCTCTACACTGTCCCATCAAACACTCCCAGGGCCAGGTACAGGGTTAGATACAGAGTAAAGCTCCCTCTGCACCGTCCCAGGTGAAACCTACGTGTGTCGTAGATGAACAGGTCGTTACAGACTGTGTCAGAGGCCTTGTTGAAAACACTCCCCACCGTCGAGCACGGCGAACGGCCCCACCAGGGTCATTGAGTGGTGTCGCAGGGCTCTGGGGGTCCTGGGAGAGGCTGATCCCGAGGCGATGAGGGAACTGAGGCGCTCGATCAGTCTGGGGCAGGAGGAGGGTCCGCCTGTCGGGGAGAGCAGAACAAGAAACGGTCAGAGGGTGAGGGGAGAGGGAGTGACCGGGGGCAGGGAGGGAGTGACAGGGGAGGAAGTAATGGGGGAGAGGGGAGAGGGGAGGGGGAGTGAGGGAGAGGTGAGGAGGGGGAGTGAAGAGAGGTGAGGAGGGGGAGTGAGGGAGGGGTGAGGAGGGGGAGTGAGGGAGAGGGGAGTGAGGGAGAGGGGGAGTGAGGGAGAGGGGGAGTGAGGGGGAGTGAGGGAGAGGGGAGTGAGGGAGAGGGGGAGTGAGGGGAGTGAGGGGGAGTGAGGGAGAGGGTGAGGAGGGGGAGTGAGGGGGGAGGGGGAGTGAGGGAGAGGGGGAAGTGAGGGAGAAGTGAGGATGGGGGAGTGAGGGAGAGGTGAGGATGGGGAGTGAGGGAGAGGTGAGGATGGGGAGAGAGGGAGAGGTGAGGAGGGGGGAGTGAGGGAGAGGTGAGGAGGGGGAGTGAGGGAGAGGGGAGTGAGGGAGAGGGGGAGTGAGGGAGAGGGGGAGTGAGGGAGAGGGGGAGTGAGGGAGAGGGGGAGTGAGGGGGGAGTGAGGGAGAGGGGGAGTGAGGGGGAGTGAGGGAGAGGTGAGGAGGGGGAGTGAGGGAGAGGGGGGAGTGGAGGGGAGAAGTGAGGATGGGGGAGTGAGGGAGAGGTGAGGATGGGGGAGTGAGGGAGAGGTGAGGATGGGGGAGTGAGGGGGAGTGAGGGAGAGGTGAGGATGGGGGAGTGAGGGAGAGGTGAGGATGGGAGAGGTGAGGATGGGGGAGTGAGGGAGAGGTGAGGATGGGGGAGTGAGGGAGAGGTGAGGATGGGGGGAGTGAGGGAGAGGTGAGGATGTGGGGAGTGAGGGAGAGGTGAGGATGGGGGAGTGAGGGAGAGGTGAGGATGGGGGAGTGAGGGGAGAGGTGAGGATGGGGGAGTGAGGAGAGGTGAGGAT
>NW_027139430.1:201897-209925 GCF_035084215.1 Heptranchias perlo
ATTTAAGGTGAGAGGGGAGAGATACAAAAGGGTCCAGAGGGGCAATTTTTTCACTCAAAGGGTGGTGAGTGTCTGGAACGAGCTGCCAGAGGCAGTAGTAGAGGCGGGTACAATTTTGTCTTTTAAAAAGTGTTTGGACATGGGTAAGATGGGTGGAGAGGGATATGGGCCAAGTGCAGGCAATTGGGACTAGCTCAGTGGTACAAACTGGGCGACATGGACACGTTGGGCCGAAGGGCCTGTTTCCATGTTGTAAACTTCGATGATTCTATGAATCATACGTCAGCCCTGCCATCCCAGGAATCAGTCTGGTGAACCTTCGTTGCACTCCCTCCATGGCGAGGACATCCTTCCTCAGATAAGGAGACCAAAACCGCACACAGCACTCCAGATGTGGTCTCGCCAAGGCCGTGTATAACTGCAGGAAGACCTCCCCGCTCCTGTACTCGAATCCTCTTGCGATGAAGGCCAACATACCATTCGCCTTCCTAACTGCTTGCTGCACCTGAAGGCTCGCTTTCAGCGACTGGTGTCCAAGGACACCCAGGTCTCGTAGTACATCAACATTTCCCCAATCCATCGCCAATTAAATAAGACCCCGCCTTTCTGTTTTGCCTTCCGCAGTGGATAACCTCACATTTATCCACATCTCCCTTCCCAACGCGCCGCCATAAACTCCGTTCTCAATGATCTCGCACGTTGGCACCCTCCGTAGCCATCCGCTCATCCTGAACTCTGCTGTTCTAAGTCCCGTTCGCCCTTCGCCCCTCCTCCCCATCTCTGCGACGTCCTCCAACCCTCCCAGATCTCTGCGCTCCTCCTCCCGTTCTGGCACCTCCCTCCCCCGCCCCCCCACCGTTGGCGGCCGTGCGTTCAGATGCCTCTGAACTCTGGAATTCCCTCCCTAAACCTCTCCGCCTCGATCCCTCTCCTCCTTGAAGGCGCTCCTCAAATCCTCCCTCTGTGAACCCAAGCTTTTGGTCGCCTGCCTCGTGTGGCGATTTGTGGATGACCAACCGCCCCCCACCCCACCCCGCCGGTGACCTCCGCAAACTCGGGGGGGAGGGGCAGAGGTCGCGGACCCGGGCGGAGGGCCGGGATTCAAAGTCCGATCCATTTCTGGAAACTTCCTCTGTATGTCCGGCCATCTCCGTGTGTCTGAACACGTATCCAGACGTCAATCGTGGATGGAGGCGGCCAATATATCAAAATATTGACTATGGGGAGAGAGCGGGGCAGTGGGATTAGTTTGGGGATTGATACAGGACTATGGGGAGAGAGTGGGGCAGTGGGATTAGTTTGGGGATTGATACAGGGCTATGGGGAGAGAGTGGGGCAGTGGGATTAGTTTGGGGATTGATACAGGGCTATGGGGAGAGAGTGGGGCAGTGGGATTAGTTTGGGGATTGATACAGGACTATGGGGAGAGAGTGGGGCAGTGGGATTAGTTTGGGGATTGATACAAGGCTATGGGGAGAGAGTGGGGCAGTGGGATTAGTTTGGGGATTGATACAGGGCTATGGGGAGAGAGTGGGGCAGTGGGATTAGTTTGGGGATTGATACAGGACTATGGGGAGAGAGTGGGGCAGTGGGATTAGTTTGGGGATTGATACAGGACTATGGAGAGAGAGTGGGGCAGTGGGATTAGTTTGGGGATTGATGGAGGGCTATGGGGAGAGAGTGGGGCAGTGGGATTAGTTTGGGGATTGATACAGGACTATGGGGAGAGAGTGGGGCAGTGGGATTAGTTTGGGGATTGATACAGGACTATGGGGAGAGAGCGGGGCAGTGGGATTAGTTTGGGGATTGATACAGGACTATGGGGAGAGAGTGGGGCAGTGGGATTAGTTTGGGGATTGATGGAGGGCTATGGGGAGAGAGTGGGGCAGTGGGATTAGTTTGGGGATTGATACAGGGCTATGGGGAGAGAGTGGGGCAGTGGGATTAGTTTGGGATTGATACAGGACTATGGGGAGAGAGTGGGGCAGTGGGATTAGTTTGGGGATTGATACAGGGCTATGGGGAGAGAGTGGGGCAGTGGGATTAGTTTGGGGATTGATACAGGGCTATGGGGAGAGAGTGGGGCAGTGGGATTAGTTTGGGGATTGATGCAGGGCTATGGGGAGAGAGTGGGGCAGTGGGATTAGTTTTGGGATTGATACAGGGCTATGGGGAGAGAGTGGGGCAGTGGGATTAGTTTGGGGATTGATACAGGGTTATGGGGAGAGAGTGGGGCAGTGGGATTAGTTTGGGGATTGATACAGGACTATGGGGAGAGAGCGGGGCAGTGGGATTAGTTTGGGGATTGATACAGGACTATGGGGAGAGAGTGGGGCAGTGGGATTAGTTTGGGGATTGATACAGGACTATGGGGAGAGAGTGGGGCAGTGGGATTAGTTTTGGGATTGATACAGGACTATGGGGAGAGAGTGGGGCAGTGGGATTAGTTTGGGGATTGATACAGGACTATGGGGAGAGAGTGGGGCAGTGGGATTAGTTTGGGGATTGATACAGGACTATGGGGAGAGAGTGGGGCAGTGGGATTAGTTTGGGGATTGATACAGGACTATGGGGAGAGAGTGGGGCAGTGGGATTAGTTTGGGGATTGATACAGGACTATGGGGAGAGAGTGGGGCAGTGGGATTAGTTTGGGGATTGATACAGGACTATGGGGAGAGAGTGGGGCAGTGGGATTAGTTTGGGGATTGATACAGGACTATGGGGAGAGAGTGGGGCAGTGGGATTAGTTTGGGGATTGATACAGGACTATGGGGAGAGAGTGGGGCAGTGGGATTAGTTTGGGATTGATACAGGACTATGGGGAGAGAGTGGGGCAGTGGGATTAGTTTGGGGATTGATACAGGGTTATGGGGAGAGAGCGGGGCAGTGGGATTAGTTTGGGGATTGATACAGGGCTATGGGGAGAGAGTGGGGCAGTGGGATTAGTTTGGGGATTGATACAGGGATATGGGGAGAGAGCGGGGCAGTGGGATTAGTTTGGGGATTGATACAGGGCTATGGGGAGAGAGTGGGGCAGTGGGATTAGTTTGGGATTGATACAGGGCTATGGGGAAGAGAGTGGGGCAGTGGGATTAGTTTGGGGATTGATACAGGGCTATGGGGAGAGAGTGGGGCAGTGGGATTAGTTTGGGGATTGATACAGGACTATGGGGAGAGAGTGGGGCAGTGGGATTAGTTTGGGGATTGATACAGGGCTATGGGGAGAGAGTGGGGCAGTGGGATTAGTTTGGGGATTGATACAGGGCTATGGGGAGAGAGTGGGGCAGTGGTATTAGTTTGGGGATTGATACAGGGCGATGGGGAGAGAGTGGGGCAGTGGGATTAGTTTGGGGATTGATACAGGGATATGGTGAGAGAGTGGGGCAGTGGGATTAGTTTGGGGATCGATACAGGACTATGGGGAGAGAGTGGGGCAGTGGGATTAGTTTGGGGATCGATACAGGACTATGGGGAGAGAGTGGGGCAGTGGGATTAGTTTGGGGATTGATACAGGACTTCGGGGAGAGAGTGGGGCAGTGGGATTAGTTTGGGGATTGATACAGGACTATGGGAGAGAGTGGGGCAGTGGGATTAGTTTGGGATTGATACAGGACTATGGGGAGAGAGTGGGGCAGTGGGATTAGTGTGGGGATTGATACAGGGCTATGGGGAGAGAGCGGGGCAGTGGGATTAGTTTGGGGATTGATACAGGACTATGGGAGAGAGTGGGGCAGTGGGATTAGTTTGGGATTGATACAGGGCTATGGGGAGAGAGTGGGGCAGTGGGATTAGTTTGGGGATTGATACAGGACTGTGGGGAGAGAGTGGGGCAGTGGGATTAGTTTGGGATTGATACAGGGCTATGGGGAGAGAGCGGGGCAGTGGGATTAGTTTGGGGATTGATACAGGGCTATGGGGAGAGAGTGGGGCAGTGGGATTAGTTTGGGATTGATACAGGACTGTGGGGAGAGCCCTCAGTCATGATCCCCGCTCCCTCCTCCTCCCCTCGCTCGCTCCCTCCTCCTCCCCTCGCTCGCTCCCTCCTACTCCCCTCGCTCGCGCCCCTCCCTCCCCTCGCTCCCTCCCCTCCCTCCCCTCGCTCACCCCTCCTCCTCCCCTCGCTCGCTCCCTCCTCTCCCCTCGCTCGCTCCCTCCTCTCCCCTCGCTCGCTCCCTCCTCTCCCCTCCCTCCCTCCCTCCTCTCCCCTCGCTCGCTCCCTCCCCTCGCTCCCTCCCCTACCTCCCTCACTCACCCCTCCTCCTCCCCTCACTCGCTCCCTCCTCCTCCCCTCGCCCCCTCCCCTCCCTCCCTCCTCTCCCCTCGCTCGCTCCCTCCTCCTCCCCTCGCTCGCGCCCTCCCCTCCCCTCCCCTCCCCTCCCTCACCAGTATCTCCTCGCGGCGGCGTCCACGTGGAGGGTGTCGAGGCTGGCGAACCTCCTCTGCGTCCGGACGCCCCCCTCTCGGTCGGAGACCTTGGTGCAGGTGTGGCCGCTGAGGCCCGCGTGGGGGGCCCGGCTCCCCCCCCCTCCTCCTCCTCCTCCAGCCGGGCCCAGCCCCCGGCCCCCGCCAGGTCGTAGGCGTGCAGGGCCGAGAGCCGCCTCCGGCCGTCCCACCCGCCCACCACCAGCAGCCAGCGGTCGTGGAGGGGGACCGAGCCGTGGTGGCTGAGGGCTGGACCCCCCGCCCCCCGAGACCACCCTCTCCACCTCCAGGGTGGCGGGGTCCAGGACGACCAGGTCGCCCAGCGGGACGGGCCTGGGCTCGGCCGACCCCCGCAGCCCCCCGAAGACGAGGACCTTCCCTCCCATGAGAGGAGCCCACCCGTTTCCAGCTCCACCGGGGCGGAGGGAGGCTGGTGACTCCCGTCCAGGGCGATGATCCCGTCCTCCTCGTCCTCCTCCTCCTCCTCCTCGTCGTCGTCCTCGTCCTCGTCCTCGTCCTCGTCCTCCGTCCTGTGGAAAGTGTCTAGAGTGAGGAGGGGTGAGTCCACTCTCCGTCTCCGTCCGGTCTCCGTCTCCGTCCAAACTCCGTCTCCGTCCACTCTCCGTCTCCGTCTCCGTCCACTCTCCGTCTCCGTCTCCGTCCGCTCTCCGTCTCCGTCCAAACTCCGTCACCGTCCACTCTCCGTCTCCGTCTACGTCCGGTCTCCGTCTCCGTCCAAACTCCGTCTCCGTCTGTCGCCGTCTCCGTCCGGTCTCCGTCTACGTCCGGTCTCCGTCTACGTCCGGTCTCCGTCTACGTCCAAACTCCGTCTCCGTCCAAACTCCGTCTCCGTCCAAACTCCGTCTCCGTCTGTCGCCGTCTCCGTCCGGTCTCCGTCTACGTCCGGTCTCCGTCTACGTCCAAACTCCGTCTCCGTCCGGTCTCCGTCTCCGTCCGATCTCCGTCTCCGTCCACTCTCCGTCTCCGTCCACTCTCCGTCTCCGTCCACTCTCCGTCTCCGTCCACTCTCCGTCTCCGTCCACTCTCCGTCTACGTCCGGTCTCCGTCTCCGTCCAAACTCCGTCTCCGTCTGTCGCCGTCTCCGTCCGGTCTCCGTCTACGTCCGGTCTCCGTCTCCGTCTCCGTCCGGTCTCCGTCTCCGTCCGGTCTCCGTCTCCGTCCGGTCTCCGTCTCCGTCCGGTCTCCGTCTCCGTCCGGTCTCCGTCTCCGTCCGGTCTCCGTCTCCGTCCGGTCTCCGTCTCCGTCCGGTCTCCGTCTCCGTCCGCTCTCCGTCTCCGTCCGGTCTCCGTCTCCGTCCGCTCTCCGTCTCCGTCCGGTCTCCGTCTCCGTCCGAACTCCGTCTCCGTCCACTCTCCGTCTCCGTCCGGTCTCCGTCTCCGTCCGATCTCCGTCTCCGTCCGGTCTCCGTCTCCGTCCGGTCTCCGTCTCCGTCCGGTCTCCGTCTCCGTCCGGTCTCCGTCTCCGTCCACTCTCCGTCTCCGTCCGGTCTCCGTCTCCGTCCAAACTCCGTCTCCGTCCGGTCTCCATCTCCGTCTCCGTCCACTCTCCGTCTCCGTCCACTCTCCGTCTCCGTCCGATCTCCGTCTCCGTCCGATCTCCGTCTCCGTCCGGTCTCCGTCTCCGTCCACTCTCCGTCTACGTCCGGTCTCCGTCTCCGTCCAAACTCCGTCTCCGTCCGGTCTCCGTCTCCGTCCGGTCTCCGTCTCCGTCCGGTCTCCGTCTCCGTCCGGTCTCCGTCTCCGTCCGGTCTCCGTCTCCGTCCGATCTCCGTCTCCGTCCGATCTCCGTCTCCGTCCGGTCTCCGTCTCCGTCCACTCTCCGTCTACGTCCGGTCTCCGTCTCCGTCCAAACTCCGTCTCCGTCCACTCTCCGTCCGGTCTCCATCTCCGTCTCCGTCCACTCTCCGTCTCCGTCCGAACTCCGTCTCCGTCCGAACTCCGTCTCCGTCCGAACTCCGTCTCCGTCCGGTCTCCGTCTCCGTCCAAACTCCGTCTCCGTCCGGTCTCCGTCTCCGTCCGGTCTCCGTCTCCGTCCACTCTCCGTCTACGTCCGGTCTCCGTCTCCGTCCAAACTCCGTCTCCGTCTGTCGCCGTCTCCGTCCGGTCTCCGTCTCCGTCCAAACTCCGTCTCCGTCCGAACTCCGTCTCCGTCCGGTCTCCGTCTCCGTCCAAACTCCGTCTCCGTCCGGTCTCCGTCTCCGTCCGATCTCCGTCTCCGTCCGGTCTCCGTCTCCGTCCGGTCTCCGTCTCCGTCCACTCTCCGTCTCCGTCCACTCTCCGTCTCCGTCCGATCTCCGTCTCCGTCCGGTCTCCGTCTCCGTCCGGTCTCCGTCTCCGTCCACTCTCCGTCTACGTCCGGTCTCCGTCTCCGTCCGGTCTCCGTCTCCGTCCGGGTCTCCGTCTCCGTCCGGTCTCCGTCTCCGTCCGGTCTCCGTCTCCGTCCGGTCTCCGTCTCCGTCCGGTCTCCGTCTCCGTCCGAACTCCGTCTCCGTCCGATCTCCGTCTCCGTCCACTCTCCGTCTCCGTCCACTCTCCGTCTCCGTCCACTCTCCGTCTCCGTCCACTCTCCGTCTACGTCCGGTCTCCGTCTCCGTCCAAACTCCGTCTCCGTCTGTCGCCGTCTCCGTCCGGTCTCCGTCTACGTCCGGTCTCCGTCTCCGTCCAAACTCCGTCTCCGTCCGGTCTCCATCTCCGTCTCCGTTGGTCTCCGTCTCCGTCCACTCTCCGTCTCCGTCCGGTCTCCGTCTCCGTCCGGTCTTCGTCTCCGTCCGGTCTCCGTCTCCGTCCGGTCTCCGTCTCCGTCCACTCTCCGTCTCCGTCCGATCTCCGTCTCCGTCCGGTCTCCGTCTCCGTCCAAACTCCGTCTCCGTCCGGTCTCCATCTCCGTCTCCGTCCACTCTCCGTCTCCGTCCACTCTCCGTCTCCGTCCGGTCTCCGTCTCCGTCCGGTCTCCGTCTCCGTCCGGTCTCCGTCTCCGTCCGGTCTCCGTCTCCGTCCGGTCTCCGTCTCCGTCCGGTCTCCGTCTCCGTCCACTCTCCGTCTCCGTCCGGTCTCCGTCTCCGTCCACTCTCCGTCTCCGTCCGGTCTCCGTCTCCGTCCACTCTCCGTCTACGTCCGGTCTCCGTCTCCGTCCAAACTCCGTCTCCGTCCGGTCTCCGTCTCCGTCCGGTCTCCGTCTCCGTCCGGTCTCCGTCTCCGTCCGGTCTCCGTCCGGTCTCCGTCTCCGTCCGGTCTCCGTCTCCGTCCACTCTCCGTCTACGTCCGGTCTCCGTCTCCGTCCAAACTCCGTCTCCGTCCGGTCTCCGTCTCCGTCCGGTCTCCGTCTCCGTCCGGTCTCCGTCTCCGTCCGGTCTCCGTCTCCGTCCGGTCTCCGTCTCCGTCCGGTCTCCGTCTCCGTCCGGTCTCCGTCTCCGTCCGAACTCCGTCTCCGTCCGGTCTCCGTCTCCGTCCGGTCTCCGTCTCCGTCCGGTCTCCGTCTCCGTCCGGTCTCCGTCTCCGTCCGGTCTCCGTCTCCGTCCGGTCTCCGTCTCCGTCCGGTCTCCGTCTCCGTCCGGTCTCCGTCTCCGTCCGGTCTCCGTCTACGTCA